>NC_064623.1:171666046-171969076 GCF_023898315.1 Schistocerca nitens
GGAAAACGTTCATTACCGTCCATGGTGATCACAGACCCAACTATGAAGCATGTCCTGTGGTTGATAATACCCAAGGGGGCCGTCATAAATCGCGGTTTCAGCACACCTTTTTTTTTTTTTTAAACAAAAGTTAACAGGGTTTTTAGCCTCTGCCCGATGCTATTCAATCTGTATATTGAGCAAGCAGTAAAGGAAACAAAAGTTCGGAGTAGGTATTAAAATCCATGGAGAAGAAATAAAAACTTTGAGGTTCGCTGATGACATTGTAATTCTGTCAGAGACAGCAAAGGAAGAGCAGTTGAACGCAATGGACTGTGTCTTGAAAGGAGGGTATAAGATGAACATCAACAAAAGCAAAACGAGGATAATGGATTGTAGTCGAATTAAGCCGGGTGATGCTGAGGGAATTAGATTAGGATGGCTGGCTCTGAGCACTATGGGACTTAACTTCTGAGGTCATCAGTCCCCTAGAACTTAGAACTACTTAAACCTAACTAACCTAAGGACATCACACACATCCATGCCCGAGGCAGGATTCGAACCTGCGACCGTAGAAGTCGCGCGATTCCGGACTGCGCGCCTAGAACCGCGAGACCACCGCGGCCGGCTTAGATTAGGAAATGAGACTCTTAAAGTAGTAAAGGAGTTTTGCTATTTGGGGGGCCAAATAACTGATGATGGTCGAAGTAGAGAGGATATAAAATATAGACTGGCAATGGCAAGGAAAGCGTTTCTGAAGAAGAGAAATTTGTTAACATCGAGTATAGATTTAAGTGTCAGGAAGTCGTTTCTGAAAGTATTTGTATGGAGTGTAGCCATGTATGGAAATGAAATATGGACGATAAACAGTGTCGACAAGAAGTGAATAGAAGCTTTCGAAATGTGGTGCTACAGAAGAATGCTGAAGATTAGATGGGTAGACCACATAAGTAATGAGGAGGTATTGAATAGAATTGGGGAGAACAGGAGTTTGTGGCACAGCTTGACTAGAAGAAGGGATCGGTTGGTAGGACGTTCTGAGGCATCAAGGGATCACCAATTTAGTACCGGAGGGCAGCGTGGAGGGTAAAAATCGTAGAGGGAGACCAAGAGATGAATACACTAAGCAGATTCAGAAGGATGTAGGCTGCAGTAGGTACTGGGAAATGAACAAGCCTGCACAGGATAGAGTAGCATGAAGAGCCGCATCAAACCAGTCTCAGGACTGAAGACCACAACAACAACAACAACAAAAGTTCGATTTCTGTTCGCCAAATTGCGTATTTCTTTCCATTACCTTTTGTACTACATACAGCAATTCTTTCTATGTGTGGCCCAAGATTCATCTAGCTATGTTACCTGGCAGTGAGACCTCATGTGAAAGTTACTTCCGGCATTAAAGTTTGTACATCAGTACATGTAAGGGGGCAAAGGCGAATGGAGAGTCATTCCAGCGACCATACGGGCTGCAATTGGCTACGGGAGACATTCAGTAAGTTATGCAACACGATATGTAACGTAACACATTTTTTTCTCGGTTAATTTCAGTTTAAAAATGCGGACTGTGTTGTGGGACATACTGGAATACTTTAGCCTCTGTAATTGAATGAAGTTACGATAGATGGCGGCGCCACGGTGGTGAAAGCCATATGGGAGAAGAGGCAACAAGCTGGGTAGTTCCTTCCAGACCACTAGAGGCGCTATGGGTCAAACGAAGGCGCAATTGACCAATGAGAACTGTCCAATGGCCGTTATTGATATTATATCGTCTTGCTCTGTACTGAAGTCCACGGTTACAGTCGTCTTTGATTATGTTTCATATTTACATACAACTCTTCTTCATTATAAACAGGTTTATTACTTTCAATTTCATAAAGTTCACTGTGGAACTGAAGAGATTTCCTGCAGAAAAAATGTCCGCAATGAATCCTAAGGTAAGACATTTAATTTTCAGTAAATAATCTCGTAGCCTATAAATGAAATGTATTCTCTTCTGTCGTGAATGAAGCTGTGTGATTTCTGTTTGCTTACTTAAATAACTTTGATATGTCAGTAGTAGTTTTATTTGATGAAGAATTTTATGTTTTTCAGAATATTCAACACAACAGATTGACGTAGAAATACTCCTGTAAATTCCCTGGCTGTTCATCTGGATATTACGTCGGTTAGGAACAAGCATTTCAACAGGGTTCCAAAATTACTTCAAGGATTGCTTCAAAGCGGAAAAGTGTTTGTAAACTGTGACCAGATGTGAATTGTGCTACTTATTTTGTTTGTGAAGATCATTTTTTCGAGGAAAATTTTATGAATAAAACTAGGCATATGCCAAACAGGGGTGAGTTTCCAAAACATGTGGCAGGTGTTCCATGTGAAATTGTTAATATCAGTAGTGAATCAGGTGAACCTGTTGCTCATAGTGAAATTTTTATTGTGTGCTTAACAAATAAAAAGTAAGTTTTGTTTTCATTTCACTGTTTTTATCCACCTTTCCTATTTTTGGTACTTAATATTTATGTCTTCTTTTTTGTGTTGAAGCGTTTACAGTTGTAAGATGTAGGAAGTTTTTTAAGAAATTAATGGTCAGTACTGCACGTTTCCTGGGCAGTTACTCAGAAATTAGAGTCATGAAACATAGTTGTAACAAATTTTAGAGTTCTTCATTCATTAACACTGTGACAAAGATTTCTTAATTGAATCTCTTTAGCTGCCGAATATTCTCTTAATGATAGTTTTTTTCTTGCATTGACCCCACAGCTTATAAGATGTCAAAGTATGACATTATTCAGGAATATTTGTAGTCCAATTTAGCTGCAACAATTTTATTTAGCTTCAGCTATTTAAGCTACAAGCTTGTTTCTACTTACTGTCCGTTTCAAGTGTTGCGTCTAGTTTTTATGACGCACAAAACATCCTGGAGTTCTTATATGTTGATAGAAATCAATATAAGTGTGTCAGTTTGCAAGTCTATTCTTGATGTTTGCGCCTGACAGTTGCTGCTCAAGAAAAGATCATAGAAACAGGGACTGTCAGACGCAAACGCCAAGAATAGACTTGTAAACTGACACACTTATATTGATTTCTATCAACATATAAGAGCTCCAGGATGTTTTGTGCGCCATAAAAACTAGGCGCAACACTTGAAACTGACAGTAAGTCGAAACAAGCTTGTAGCTTAAATAGCTGAAGCTAAATAAAATTGTTGCAGCTAAATTGGACTACAAATATTCCTGAATAATAGGTTGTCACTGCTGTATTGCAGTGTGCTATTATTTTATTTTGATGCTAGTCAAAATAATTACATAGCACTCCCAGAAAACTGAGATAAGAAAATTAAAAGAAAAAAAAAAAACAGCGTACATAAGCTAGGAGGGATGCAACCCGCAATGTTTATCCTTTTTTAGTTCATCTCCATACAACTAGAGGCGTTGCTATCGGTCAGTCTTGCCCTCTTTAAACACGGGAGTTGCGCTTCTTTTTTCTTGTTGTTCTGTGGGCGGCGCTATACGTAGCTTTCAAAATGGCGTCTGTGACGGAGGTGCGTTCGAAGCAGAAAGCTGTCCTTGAGTTTATTTTGGCGAGAAACCAGAGCATCGGAGATATTAATAGGCGCTTGCCGAATGACTATGTAGACAAGTCAGAGAACAAAAGCACGGTGAATCGTTGGGTGAAGCGTGTGTCATAACTCAGCCTTTATGCTGAAATGAATAAGATTTACATTTGCACCCGCGACAAAGTAATCTAAGTTACTCAAAACCCCAGCGCACTGATCAAATCATTGAAGTCTCATCTGCCAACGCACGGAACAATGCAGACGCTACGCAATAATGACTAGCGGACCAGGCGTCAGATGATGCCGAAGCCGCGCCAACACAGGATACATCGCATTCCGCACACATTATAGAGCGTATGATCCGCTTAGAAGACATCAGGAATTTACTGTTACGTGAAACAGAACAGCCTCTGAAACATTTTTATCGTCCTGTTATTACCATACAAATTGATAAACACGTATTAAAAGCAGTTCTGTATCCTGGTTCTCCCATTACTGTCATGAGTGGCGCAGCATTCAACCGCTGCAGTTGTGATCATTCTTGTCCGAAGTTACCTATCAATCAAATCAAAATAAATGGTGCCGTACCCGGTAAAAGCGTTGAAATCAAATCTCAAACTCATTTAAAATTTTCTCCTCAAGGCCACACATTTTTTGCCAACTTTCTTATCGTTCCACTATTAACAACTGAAGTCATTCTGGGCATCGGTTTCTTAAACAGAAATAAAGCAGTGCTGGATTTTAACATCTCTTGTTGTTGTTGTTGTGGTCTTCAGTCCTGAGACTGGTTTGATGCAGCTCTCCATGCTACTCTATCCTGTGCAAGCTTCTTCATCTCCCAGTACCTACTGCAACCTACATCCTTCTGAATCTGCTTACTGTATTCATCTCTTGGTCTCCCTCTACGATTTTTACCCTCCACGCTGCCCTCCAATGCTAAATTTGTGATCCCTTGATGCCTCAGAACATGTCCTACCAACCGATCCCTTCTTCTAGTCAAGTTGTGCCACAAACTTCTCTTCTTCCCAATCCTATTCAATACCTCCTTATTAGTTACGTGATCTACCCACCTTATCTTCAGCATTCTTCTGTAGCACCACATTTCGAAAGCTTCTATTCTCTTCTTGTCCAAACTATTTATCGTCCATGTTTCACTTCCATACATGGCTACACTCCATACAAATACTTTCAGAAACGACTTCCTGACACTTAAATCTATACTCGATGTTAACAAATTTCTCTTCTTCAGAAACGATTTCCTTGCCATTGCCAGTCTACATTTTATATCCTCTCTACTTCGACCATCATCAGTTATTTTACTCCCTAAATAGCAAAACTCCTTTACTACTTTAAGTGTCTCATTTCCTAATCTAATCCCCTCAGCATCACCCGATTTAATTTGACTACATTCCATTATCCTCGTTTTGCTTTTGTTGATGTTCATCTTATATCCTCCTTTCAAGACACTGTCCATTCCGTTCAACTGCTCTTCCAGGTCCTTTGCTGTCTCTGACAGAATTACAATGTCATCGGCGAACCTCAAAGTTTTTACTTTTTCTCCATGAATTTTAATACCTACTCCGAATTTTTCTTTTGTATTATAAAACGACGACAATATGGTATCTTTAAATTTTGATCAGCGCCTCTCTAGCGAGGAACAAGAAATCAATTGCCTGCATTTTCTTTCCTCAAATAGAAATATCGACCGGTACACCACGCGGTTTTAATTTGCTGACCCGGACTGTGAGCACAACGTTGACGGAACAGTTATTGACATTTTCGACACGATTCAGAGCGAAGTTGACAATAGTAAAGCCACCTCTGATTTTCGTAAAAAACAATTACGGGAAATCTTATAAACTCATGCTCACGTTTTTGATAATGTACCTGACACTATTCGTGGTTTTCTGTATGAATTTAAAGTTAAGCCACAATACTTTTGTTGGTCGACACTACACCATTCCTTTTGTTTATCTTCAGAAAGTTAAAGAAGGAATTAATTCCATGCTTCAACAAGATATTATTGAGCCGGCAGCCAGCCCTTATAACAGTCCGCTTCATATTGTGTGGAAGAAAGATGGTAACTGAGGCTTGTTCTCGATTCGAGACAAATTAACAGTATTATTATTCCGGAAACCGATAGACCGCAAACCTTGGAGGAAATTCTTCAGAAATTTCATGGCTCACAGTTTTCTCCTCTCTTGATTTAAAATCCAGTTTCTGGCGGACTGAATTGCACCCTAACTGTCGCAAACATACGGCCTTTCTCTGTTTTGGGATATTCCATCAGTTCTGTAAACTTCCGTTTGGATTAAACATTTTGTTTGCAGCATTAATCAGAGGTTTAAATTCTGTTTTACCGGACCATTTGAAAAATAAGATTACCACTTATGTCGATTATATTTTCATATCCGAAAAGTCCTGGTATGAACACAATGAAACCTTGAATTCTTTGTTGCAAGTCTTTTCTGGCCATGTTGCCACAGTCAACCTCAGCAGATCTGAATTCGGCAAGTCTAACATCAAATTTTTAGGTCACGTCAAATCTGTTTCTGGCATTGAACCGGACCCGGATGAGTTGCAAGCTATCCGTGACATCACCACATCCACTTCCAAACGTCAAGTCAGAAGTTTTCTCGGTTTGGTAATTTTTTTCTGTCGTTTTGTGTGTTACAAGGCTCTCGATACCCCACGTTTGTGCCAACTTAGCGGCAAAAACTCCAACTGGTTCTGGTACAACCAAGCTCAACAAGAATTTGTCAGCTTAAAACAAGCTTTATTGAACCCTTCTCTACTTTCTCATCCTGGTTATTTACTTCTGTTTGGCCACTGTCAGTTATAAAACGGCCGTTGGTGTCTATTTGTTTCAAGAGAGCGAAGAAGACGGCATTGTTGTTAAGAAAAGCATTGCTTTAGCTAGCCGCGTCTCCAGCTGAACGTAACTATTCTATAACACAACTTGAATGTTTAGTAGTCGTGTGGGCCCTTTCCAAATTCCGTCATTTCTTATTTGGTAGACATACCATGATTCATACTGAACACAGAGCGTTGCACTTTCTTAAGTCAGCAAAACTTTCTCATGTGCGTTTACTTCGTTGGTCTGTATTTTTAAGAATATCGCTTTACGGCCATTTACATTCCCGGTGTTGAAAATATTGTCGCTGATGCATTATCTCTCTCACTTGGTGACACTTCGTCTGGTTCTTCAACAGAGTTTTGTCACGCCAATTTCAATGTGTTGTATATTCAACGGGTAGCTTTCGAAAACTTTATTTCTTCGGCGATGAGCGACATTGCTACAGAGCAAGACGAGGATCCGATTTGGAAAGACATCAAACGGTGCGACAAAACAAAACTTTCTAGATAGTGATCTCGTTCGGAATAACATAGTGTTTAAATGGTTAACACCTGACAGTTCTACCTGGCTTGTCTGCATTCCCGTGCATCTAGTTAACAACTTATCTGGTAGGCCTACATACGCTCGTTACGGAGACCCCAGATGCTTTATTATTCTTCGTCAAGCGTCTTATTTCTTTAACATGGAAAACACATACATCGTGTTGTTATGACGTGTAAATTATGTCAGAAACTCAAGACAACATCATCTTCCTTGTATGCTCAGTTGTATCCGATCATTCCTGTGAAATTACGTCATCTACCAGCCGTCGACTAATTCGGTCCTATTGTTACCAGCAGACAAAGCTTCTCTTATATTTTCGTAACTGTAGAGCTCAATTCGAAACTTGTTTCATTCTCAACTTTGCGTAAAGCACTGGCAAAAATGTGTCCGACACCTTTGTTAAGAATTTTTGAACAAAAGTTGGTCACGTTGACAAGGTCATTTCAGACAACGGTCCGCAATTTAGGTCAAATTACTGGACTCGCACTCTATCGAGCAGTAAAATCAAGCCCATTTACATTTACCGCTATCATGCTTTTTCAAATCCAGCTGAACGCATTATGAATGAGGTAAGTGAACTATGCAGATTGTACTGCCACAAGAAACACAGAGATTGGGACAAATACATTTACACATTTCAATATATTACCAAGTCTATTCCCAACGTTTCTACCTTACTTTCTTCGTACCTTGTGCTGAAAAACAAACTGTCACAGGACACAGAACTTGTACCGATACCTAAGTCACGTTGCTTACGACACCATCAAATTGTGGAATAGCTTTACGAAGCATCAAACGGGCTGCAGAAAAGAGGATTCAAAACCAGCAGTCTTCTGGAATCAAACGAACATTTCAGGTAGGTCAAAAAGTACTCATCAGATCACACAGATTGTTTTATAAAGGAAAAGTCTTGCTCAGCAAATTCTTTCTTTGCTGTAATGGACCATACAGAATTCGTCGTATTTGTCATCCGAATGCTTTGGAAGTGGGAAGTATAAGAACCAAACGTAGTAGTGTTGTACACCATATTGAATACGTCAAATAATTTCACGAATGGGATACACACACATCTTTACAGACACCGTACCTACAGTGAGAATTTGTTCCATATCGGATTCGTATGACCTCAACCTACTTTGTTATTTATTGTTTTATAATGTTCGATTTTCCCTGATTTTGTGACTTGTCAAAGAGTTCTATGAATATGACACACATACACAGCTTTACAAACAACACACTTCCACTGTGTTCTGGATTGCTACCGGACTGATATCTCTACAACGTATTTGTCTTTTCTTATCTTATAACTTTGCACTTGTACCTATATTTGGTTTCACTTTGTTATTACTCAGGAGAATTTTCTACCATTCATCTCATGCTATCTACAGCCTGTTGCTTTCATACATTTTTGTCTACTGTCAGAAGGAATATTTGCTCAGACCTACAATTTCATTTTTTCTGGATCTATTGTCATTGAAATAGTGTCGTGTACAATATTATATGTTTTATACTTATGGCTATGAGGTGTTTTACTTGTGCGACATGACTCATGTAGACAGAACAGGGAATTTTATTTTGGCATATTTCAGATCAGTTGTATTATGAAGTTTACTGCATACTTGTGTATTTGTGGATGATCATTACTGGTGATATTTAATATAGTTATATGGCTGATTTATGTGGCTTTTGTATATAATGTTTTATGTGAATTTACTGATGAGATGATGATAATGATGATGATGATGATGAATATTGAGGTAATGGTTATGGCTTATTGACCCTGTTATCGTTGAAGTAGATTCTATTTCACGTGATGATATTTCTGGTTTATAAGTATAAAAGATGAGTTTGGATCAGTCATGGCATGTTGACAATAGTAGCTGTTCTGCAGCTATTTGCTGCTACACTAAAGTTTCTTTTGTATGATATGCAGTTTTCACTTTCTTGAGATTTTTATGCAAACATGGATATACTCGGTAAATATTTTTTTTCTCTAAGAGAGCAACACAACAGGCTACAGCCCTGCTACATCTGACGGTACTGTACATTTCTGGTCTAATCACTAGTATTCATTATGACATTTTTTCTCTTGCCTAATAATGATCGGCTGCATTATATTGACTATTCGTTCTTGTGGAAGCTATTATTTTCTCATATGTACTGAATGAATTAGGAAACACACACAGTTTGACACAACATACTCACACAACTAATACTACTGCAACTAATTTGTGACATCATTTTCCATACCTATGCTTTGTCTTTTCAAGAATGTTGTATGCAGCTCATACTATCATTTATTTGTCATATTTTAGATAGATTGTAGAGTGCTTTGCAATTGGTTTATTACCTATAAGCAGATACATTATAGACTATGGCGTATATTTTCTTTCATTTTATGGTGAACCTTAGTCTTGTAATTTTTTTTTTTTACCACCAACACATTTTAACTTCATGTACTTAACCGCTACAGACCCACCTTGTGCTTGTAAATGTTTCCTATCGTCTTACCATAATTTTGTTAAGGAGTGTCAGATCTATATAATTCAGCAGCTTGGTACAGTCAGCTTGGAACATACAGAAATAAATGGTAAGCGTTCAGGTATTGCTCATGTGGCAGACGCTTTGGCAGACCATGTATCGTGGTTTTGTCCCTGATGAATTTTCAAAGTCGATACTAATCCATTTTTTAAAGGTCTTACCGCATTGAGAATAGGTCAGGCTCTGCCTTTGTCCTCAAATAAAATGATGATGTTTATGATATTCTGTATGTATTTCTAGTATTACAATGAGTCTTTATGATGTATTTATTTTGAAGATTTTATGTTAAGGAGAGACTTTGTGTGGATGATGATGATGATGATATTTTCTTAAGATTTCATGATGATATTTTTTTCTTGGTATAGAAGGTGTGAGATTAGGGTTACTTTTTAAGTGATTTGCTGTTTGCTAGACTTGATTTCTTTTTCCCTGTGGTGATCAGTGGTTGGATACCTAAATTCTTGTTGCCTGATGATTGCTCTTTTTCTGCTATGTGATAATATTTATCTTGTCAAGTCTGACATATATTCATTATTTTGGCCAAATTCTTCTTGTTGCTATGTTGACTGATGCACGACGAATGACTTTAAATTACTTCTTTCCACAGGTACAATAGGCCTAGTGCGCTATACAAACCTGCCTTTTTCTCCTCATCTCCTATTTGTTCTCATAGTTAGTGGAACTCCTATTTTCCCTTATGTGTGTTTACTCAGCAGAGATAGTTAGCCTAGATATTATTATAAATATTTTTTATGTTAACATAGAGATGTTCTTGAAATCATATGGAAAGTATCTTGTCATAAAGCAACTATGTTTGCACACTTCTCTGCATGTATACAGGAACTATTTTATAGACCTGTCTTATGTTACTGAATGTAACTATGTTTGCACACTTCTCTGCATGTATACAGGAACTATTTTATAGACCTGTCTTATGTTACTGAATGTAACTAACTATTTTTCACATGCCACCACTATAACTTTATATGCAACGATTATTGTCATACTGCAACTAAGTTTGCACATTACGCTGAATGTAACGGGGTGTTCCCATGCCATTTGTATATACTCTGACATAATGGACTTTATGTATACTGTTTTCTAGCTGACATTGCTACCTTTGATTATTTGCTTAGTTTTAAGCCACTTCTTTAGTGTTAAGATGTACTGTATTCTGATATTTTGCTCTTTAAAGTTGCAAATTCGTGTCACACAGCAAATAAGTTTCCACATTACTTTGACATGTGGACTTTAAAAACTTTCGAAAAACTCATTATTTGCTTAGTTTGAAGCTATTTCGTGAGTGTTCATACGTACTGCATTCTGTTTTTTTTTTCTTTAAGGAAATATCTTTCTCATTTTGTTTTTAGATGTAATATGTACTCTAGTTCACCATTGTATTTCATCGCCTAGACATACCCTCTTGTTTTAAATGAAGCATTTTTATTTTATTTGCACTCTGCACAGCTATTGAAATATTTTCATTGGGGGCTACTGTTAGCTTTCATATTATATTTCATTATAGCCTGGCTTGTGATTAGCCTGTACTGCACTTAAGACTATACGCACTGAGAATGATTCGTGTAGACATGTTTGTAATGAGTGGTTAGGTTCTTGCTACAGTGTGGATGGACTATTTTTTAGCACATTGTGAGCTTGCTATCTCCTCATTACTGCGAATACCAAATTTTTCTGACGTCAGTGCCAGTGGTTTGCGAGATTATCCTGCACTGGTCAGTGATATCAAACAGTGGGATTGCAAGATTGTCCTTTACTGGTCAGTTCTCTCAAATACTTCTGATATTGCTGCCAGTGGGACTGCAAGATTGTCCTGAACTGGTCAGTTCTAACAAATACTTTTGATTACAGTGCCAGTGGGTCTGCAAGATTGTCTCACTGTGCTTTTCAAATAATATTTATACAGTCATTATCTGTGGGTCTGCGAGATTTTCCCTCAACCTGTCATTAGTTTGCCTACGCACTTATGGTTAGCACTTACTTACAGGTTTTAGTGCTCAGAGGACACTTTCTGTGCCGCAACCTAGGGTGGTGATAAACATTTTTTTTACTTAGGGCAGTACTCTGTGCAGTGCATGTATGTATTGTATCTGCTATCTGTACTAATAGTCTGCACTTGTATTGCAGTTTGCACTACTGAGAGTATACCCTAATAATTCACAAACAATATGCTTGTACCAAAGGTTTATGTCCAGCAATGATCTGTACTTATGCAACTGTTTATGTCTAGCAATGATTTGTACCTATTTTCAGTTATGCAACTGTTCAGATCCAGCGATCATCATCATCATCATCATCATTTAAGACTGAATATGCCTTTCAGCGTTCAGTCTGGAGGATAGTCCCCCTTATAAAATTCCTCCATGATCCCCTGTTCAGTGCTAACATTGGTGCCTCTTCTGATGTTAGGCCTATTACTTCAAAATCATTCTTCACCGAATCCAGATACCTTCTCCTTGGCCTACCCCGACTCCTCCTGCTCTCTACTGGTGAACCCATGAGTCTCTTTGGTAACCTCGCTTCTCCCATGCGTGTAACCTGACCCAACCATCTAAGCCTCTTCGCCCTGACTGCTACATCTGTAGAGTTCATTCCCAGTTTTTCTTTGATTTCCTCATTGTGGACACCCTCCTGCCATTGTTCCCATCTACTAGTACCTGCAATCATCCTAGCTACTTTCATATTTGTAACCTCAACCTTGTTAATAAGGTAACCTGAATCCACCTAGCTTTCACTCCATACAACAAAGCTGTTCGAAATATTGAACGGTGCACAGATAACTTAGTCTTGGTACTGACTTCCTTCTTGCAGAAGAGAATATATCGTAGCTGAGCTCTCACTGCATTAGCTTTGCTACACCTCGCTATGTTGCCATCCTGTGAGAATATGCATCCTAAGTACTTGAAACCGTCCACCTGTTCTAAGTTTGTTCCTCCTATTTGGCATTCAATCCGTTTATATCTCTTCCCCCACTGACATTACTTTCGTTTTGGAGGTGATAATCTTCATACCATAGTCCTTACATTTCTGATCCAGCTCTGAAATATTACTTTGCAAACTTTCAATCGCATCTGCCATCACAGCTAAGTCATCCGCATATGCAAGACTGCTTATTTTGTGTTCACATATCTTGATCTCACCCAGCCAGTCTATTGTTTTCAACATATGATCCATAAATAATATGAAAAACAGTGGAGACAGGTTGCAGCCTTGTCTTACCCCTGAAACTACTCTGAACCATGAACTCAATTTACCGTCAACTCTAACTGCTGCCTGACTATCTATGTAAAGACCTTTAATTGCTTGCTTGCAAGATCCAGCGATGAATGTTCAAAATTCTTGCAGTTAGATTGGTAACTTTTACAGTATGAAAGACTTTCCATTACGACAATTAATTATTCTTACAGTGCACCTTTGCCTCCACATTACGACAGTACAATTTTCTGTTACGATTCATTATCACTTCTGCACAGCTCTTATTATTCCAACAGCGTACTACAGTCCATATCTTTATTATTTAAAGAGAATTTCCAATGGCTGCCTGAAACATACACCACACCACAGACGCAGGCTGGCGGGGCGGTATTATACTGGCCTCCAGTGGCTCCTGTATTTCTAATCGAAGGCACAATGACAGCTGTAAACTATGTGGACACTGTCACGGATCATCTGCAATGCTTCATACTTGATGTCTTCACCGACGCTATGGCACCTTTCAGCCGGACAGCTGCCTTTGGTCATAATGTTTTGGTCCGTAAGATTATAACGCTCGAATAAAAATTTAAATTTTAGGGAGTCGAACTTGGAGGTGCTTGTCTGGAATGTGGCCTCGTACGAAAGTGAAACTTGGAGGATAAACAATTGAGATAAGAAGAAACTAGAAGCTTTTGAAATTTTGTGCAACAGAAGAATGTTGAGGATTAAATGGGGAGATCGAATAACTAGCGGGGAGTTACTGATGGGATTGACGAAAAAATACATTAAGGTGACAAAAGCCATGGGATAACGATACGCACATATACAGAAGGCGGTAGTATCGCGTACTCAAGGTATAAACTGGCAGTACTTTGGCGGGAATTAACGGACCTTGTACGCGTAATGGTAGTTGGAGCTAGACTCATGGGACATTACTTTTCGGAAATCGTCATGGAATTCAGTACCCCGAGATGAATAGTGTGAAGAGTCTGCCGAGAATATCAAATTTCAGGCGTTACCTCTCAGCAACGCAGGCGCCGACGGACTTCACTCAACGACCGATAGCAGCGGCATTTGCCTTAAGTTGTCAGTGCTAACAGACAAGAAACTCTGCGGGAAATAACATACGACGGACGTATCCGTTAGGAGAGTGCAGCTAAATGTGGCGTTAATGGGCTGTGGCAGCAGATGACCGAGGGGAGTGCCTTTGTTAACAGCACGACATCGCCTGCAGCGCCTCTCGTGGGCTCGTTATCGTTAGACCCTAGACGATTGGAAAACCGTGGCCTGGTCAGATTAGTCCAGATTTCAGTTGACAAGAGCTGCTACAGAAAGCAGATGGCAGTTATAAGAGTCGAGGGGTATGAAAGGGAGCAGTGGTTGGGAAGGGAGTGAGACACGGTTGTAGCCTATCCTCGATGTTATTCAATCTGTATATTGAGCAAGTAATAAAGGAAACAAAAGAAAAGTTCGGAGTAGGTATTAAAATCTATGGAGAAGAAATAAAAACTTTTTGAGGTTCGCCGATGACATTGTAATTCTGTCAGAGCAGCTGAACGGAATGGACAGTGTCTTGAAAGGAGGGTATAAGATGAACATCAACAAAAGCAAAACGAGGATAATGGAACGTAGTCGAATTAAGTCGGGTGATGCTGATGGAATTAGATTAGGAAATGAGACACTTAAAGTAGTAAAGGAGTTTTGCTATTTGGGCAGCAAAATAACTGATGATGGTCCAAGTAGAGAGGATATAAAATGTAGACTGGCAATGGCAAGGAAAGCATTTTTGAAGAAGAGAAATTTGTTAACATCGAGTATAGATGTAAATGTCAGGAAGTCGTTTCTGGAAGTATTTGTATGGAGTGTAGCCATGTATGGAAGTGAAACGTGGACGATAAATAGTTTAGACAAGAAGAGAATAGAAGCTTTCGAAATGTGGTGCTATGGAAGAATGCTGAAGATTAGATAGGTAGATCACATAACTAATGAGGAGGTATTGAATAGAATTGGGGAGAAGAGGAGCTTGTGGCACAACTTGACTAGAAGAAGGGATCGGTTGGTAGGACATGTTCTGAGACATCGAGGGATCACCAATTTAGTATTGGAGGGTAAAAATCGTAGAGGGAGACCAAGAGATGAATACACTAACCAGATTCAAAAGATGTAGGCTGCAGTAGGTACTGGGAGATGAAGAAGCTTGCACAGGATAGAGTAGCATGGAGAGTTGCATCAAACCAGTCTGAGGACTGAAGACCACAACAACAACAACAACAACAAGAGCTGGTGGTAGGGTTGGAGAGTGACACAGACCCCACGAAGCCATGGACCCTAGTTGTCACCAAGACATTGAAGAAGCTGGTGGTGGCTCCATAATGATCGGAGCTGTGTTTAAATCGAATGGACTGGGTCCTTTGGTCCAACCGAACCGATCATCGCCTGGAAATTGCTACGTTCAGTAACCTGGAGACCATTTGCAGCAATTCATTAACTTCATGTTACCAAACAACAACGGAATTTTTATGAGCGAGAACGTGCGATGTCACTGGGCCACAGTTGTTCGCAATTGGTTTGAAGAACATTCTGGGTAATTCCAGCGAATGACTTGGCCAGCTGCATTTCCGACATGAATCGCATGGAACATTTACAGTACAATTCTAGGGGGTCATTTCGTGCACAACGTGCAACACCTGCACAATTATGGACGACCGTAGAGGCAGGATGGCTCAGTATTTCTCCAGGGGACTTCCAACGACCAGTTGCTGCACTACACCGGGCATAGCTGCTCCGACACGATATTAGGAGGTATCGCATGACTTTTGTCACCTCAGTGTACTGTTTGAGGCGTTTACCTGGATCTGTTGTGGTAAACAAAGGCATCATCACACCTGTGAACTAGTGAACACTATTGCCTACCTGCATTTCTTCAAACTTGATGTCTTCAGTGACACGACAGCATCTTGCAGCAGGTAACAGTTCTTGTTTACAATGTTTCGGCACATCAGTTTATTAACATCGAATATAAATTTAAACTTTAGGAAGTGTTTCTTGAAGGTATCTGTGCGGCTATGTAAGAAAGTGGAACCTCGACGACAAACAGTTGAGACAAAAGGAGACTCTAATGTTTTGATATGTTGTGCAAGAGAATAATGATGATAATTAAATGGGGAGATCGAATAACTAGAGAGTAGGCACTAAATCGGACTGGGAAAAAAATAAATTTATGGCACAACTTTATTAAAACACGGGATAAGTTGACGGCACACATCCTGAGGATTCAAGGAATAGACAGTCTGTTAGTGGAGAGGAAGGTGAGGGGTAAAAATTCTAGAGAAAGATGAATGTTTTACTACTGTAAGCGGGTTCAAATGGATGTAGGGCGCTATAGTTCTCAGAGAGGGACGAAATGACTTTGTAATGTTGTTACATTAATTTGTTCCGAATTCTGTACTGATATTCAAGACCATAACCCCATTCATAACCCCAGCGCTCTGGGAAAATACTGTGCAGGGAATTTTCTAGCCATGCTAGGACATTCCCAAGCAGGCTTCTCACACCCAACTTAAACCAAAAATGTAAAGAAAAGGCAAAACGTCACCAGCTACTTGCTAAAACACAATAATTTCAACACATCTTTAGAATCTACCAATTTCAAAGAGAAAAAAAAAAACAATCTGTGACACCTATTTAAAAGATAGTGTAGACCTAATTCGGTCAGCAAGTAAAAACAATGGTCCTTGTGTCATTAATATGAAAACAATTTCTGGTTGTTACCCTTATGGAGTTCACCAGTATTTGCTCATTGCAAGAGCCAATTGATCACAGGAAAATTTATGACTGTTTATTAACAAGTAAAATTTATGAAAATAGCAAAGGTGCCACAGCAATTAAAAAAGAACATGAAAATAACATCAGTATTATAAAGCAGAACATTAAAAAATGATAAGAGAAAAAAACATGTTTTACAAAGTGGTTATCGCAAAAAATTCTATATCCTATAAAACTAATAATTTCAGAATTAAAATAACCTTGTGGCACTAATTTAATCACTCTACTATATTTCAGTTAGTTAGCAAACAATGATCACTGTGTCATTATACTGAAATTATGTGATTGTTGCTTTTATGGGGTTCCTCACTATAAATATGCCCCATGCAAAGGCTAATCGATCACAGTCCAATGAGAATGAATAGCTATCTGACTGATAAACGAAGCAATGCCACAGGAATGAATTTACGAAACAAAATATCACAAATCTAATACATCACACAAGAACAAACATTGATCAATAAAACAGCTCTGAAAGTACAGTAGTCAACGTCAAAAAAAAAAAAAACACCAATAAATAGAACACCTGCAAAATACAAGAGTCAGTCTAATAAACACCAATAAATCGAACTCCTGCAAAATACATGATCAAAGTTTCTCTGAAAGAACACACGTATATGCACTGGACTAAGAACTGTATAATCACTGTTCACTGGCACACTCAGTAGTTCCACTGTTCCGAGGCACAATATAAGGGGAGTGGGGGGGGGGGGTTCGTCGCTGCAGCTGTCAGTAGGGTTTTTTTTTGTCCATCTGTTGCGTGCAATCCCACCGTCTCTGCCCTCTCATGAAGTTTCTCTTGGTGGCCCATGTCACGTACATCTCGATTTGGTTTCATGTTTGTGTTGTCAAATTCGTGCAGTATCCTCGTTTGACACGCCAGGTTGATATTCCTGGGCAAGGATGACACTTAATGGCTCTTCTTTGTGCCACCCTTAGCTACCATAGAACATCGAACCATGATTTACTGTGTCTTGACAGTGGGCATCCGCCAGGCAACGTTGATAGGCGTTGTTGAAGTCTGCCATATTCTCTGGACAGTACGTGTCAAAAGGCTCCACGCCCCTTGTGTTATCAAATTCTTGAGTTATCCTCAATTGGCTCGCCGGTTTGATATTCCTGGGCAAGGATGACACTTACTGGCTCTTCTTTGTGCCACCCTTAGCAACCAGGAAACACCGAATTATGATTTACTGTCGCTTGACAAATGGGCTTCCGCCAGGAAATGTTGATAGGCGTCGTTGGCAGTACCTGTCAAAAGGCTCCACGTCCCTTTATCCCCTGTCTTCTGTCGTTTCACTGCGGCCGTATCGTCACGGTCGCGTGCGTGTGGTGCGTTGCCAGCAGATGGATTTCCGCGCGGTGGACAGCTCGGCCATCTCAGGTCATTGCCTCCACGAAGGGTCGCACAGGTGTGGCCGGCCATTAGCTCCGGGTGCAAGGGAAAGTGTTTGCCCCGCAGCCCTTCTTTTGTTGGCGAGCGTGCTCCAGAAGTGGCCCAGTTGACACTGTGTCCTGCTGGGAAACCCGCCTGTTTATAACTAGTCCTCCTCCTCGCTGCTCCCGCTGTCTCGTAAGAGTTTAGCCGGTTCGCTTTCATGTTCTCAACTGCATTCACAGAAATCGCTCATCATAGTTATGTGATTACAAAATGTCATCCATAATACCACTTAGTATTGTCTTTCACAATTTTTAAGAACAAAGTGAGACTCAATTTTTTTTAAATAAAAAGTTAGATGAATTGACAATATAAAAATAAAAGTTTAATGACTTGACAATATAAAAAAATAAAAGTGAAATGATTTGACAGTATCAAAATAAAAATTAAATGAACTGACAATATAATATCTAAATCCACATCACTAATGTGGTTCAATTGCGTTTTAATAAATCAAATGCTACTTATTAATTCACTAAAATGAATAGGATTATGCCTTGTGCAAGTATAGGTCAGAACAGCATAGGGTTCACATGTTATTTACACACACACACACACACGCACACACGCACACACACACACGCACACACACACACGCACACACACACACACACACACACACCTGTTGTCTATACTACAAATTAACTACCCATAAACATGTATTACTCAAAATTCTACTTCAGTCCACTACTAGTTAATCCAACAAGCTACTTCAATGCTACTTCAACACAGGGTTTATACCACTACAACATTGTTCCAATTCGTCCTCTTCTTGATGCTCGTGGCATATGTCATGTCACTTTATAAATATGGAGAAACTTTCCTTAAACATACATAGTAAAAAGAACAATGGTTATTTGCACGCCAAAACATTTATACCAATTGACACACCTGATAAGAGACTCGCAATTATACATTTATCATACTCATATGTTTATACATAAAACAGTAAGATAATTTCATCTAAAATTACGTTATCACAAGAATTAATAACATAGATGACTCTGAGAAGGGTAAAAATATTTTCATCGTACAGGTTATACTACATTTCCTTACCCATTATGCTGCAATTTCGTTCCTTCTTTAAGTTACCTTTCGCTTCCAGATCAGTTATTTCGCCTGTGGTGGTTATTCTGGATTCATTTCTCATGAATGGCAAAATTCTGGTCTCCTCTATTCTGTAAAACAGTTTCATCTTAACATCCTATTGAACTTACAACTGACACAAAAGATCCGAATCCTCCTGTAGTTTAAATGACAAATGTTTTGCTTCATCCTTATTGCCTTAAACCAAGCTTTCCTTCGGTCCCATAATCAAAACTATTTAATCTTCCTCTACCTTCAAGAGAGACATGTCTTCAGTTCAGCACATATAGGCTGCAGTGCAACCCGCACCAGCGAAAACAGTAAGCTGTAATGCTCACAGCATCAGGAAAACACATAAACGTCACTTTTCTGGGACAAGTATTAAAGCAGAATAATTTTTCAGGCTCTGGCTCAACATCAGTCAAGACTACAAAAAGGATCCATATCTCCGTTCCATTCTCCATTTGCTGGAAAACTGCTCGTCATTTGACTGCCATAATACTATTTCAGGGCCATTTAAATTACACAAACCACAACTCGTCTTTCACCTTGAAGGGAATCAATCTACTTACGAAATCCACAGACAGCACTTTACGTACTCAGCTGTAATGAACAAAAAAGACATATATTATCAATATTAACATATTAGCATATATTGGGAAGCCATTGGTTAAACAATCGTATTATCGCATCCTGTTTTCAAGATTCCAAACTTACTCATTCCTTTCTCAGAGTTCTCCTATCTTAAAATATTCATACAGCACGCATACTATAGTAAGAGATCCTCATTTATACTGACAGATATAGAATAGTAATAGATAGATAGTAGCACTGAAAGCAGAAAATCGGAAACAAGGCTACTAATAGCTAGGGACCTGGGTTTGCCAGACCCATAATACCCACAGATTGGATATTCCCCTGAGTTTTGCATTAATTCAACACAGATCTTGCTTCCCTCAGGAGTGACTCTTTTAAAATTACACACACAAAAAAACCATAAACAGCATTTCACTCATTCACAAAGAAACCTTTTATCTTCACATTTGAACCAACCTAAATCCTAATTGCACAAGGGAAAAAAACAACATCACTTCACTCAATCACACAGAAACATCTTTATCATTGTTTTTACCAACATATTATTCAAAATGCATATGTCACAAATTTAAACTAATCAATTCTTTCTCCTCACCATCCTCTCTACTCCTCACTGTCCTCTCTATATACCCTATGTACTCATTTGCCATGTCGCTCATTTGTTCCGATTGGGCGCCTTCTACGCTGATCATTTGTCATTGCCGGTTTTGTTCATTTCCATTTGCTGGATTATGTCTAGGGTTGGCCAGCCGAATTTCATCATGCAGTGCTCCGCCTACAATCCTATTCCCACCGTGTTCACCGTAGTATCGATTCTGGTTGCCGTACCTGTAGCGTTCACGATCTTGTCCACGTCCTCGATCATTTCCGTTGTCCCACCTGTGTTCGCGACTGTTACCCCAGTTTCTATACGGCCGGTCCCGATTATTGTTCCGTTCGCGTCGCGACGACCAGTCACGCCGTTGATTAGTACTACGGCCACGACTGCGATCGCGCTGCTGTGCCCCGTAATAACTTTGTGCCTGATTAGGCGGGCATTCTCCTGTATTGTATTCCAACTCTTGGAGAAGTGTCTTAAACGTTTTCCCGTCCTCTTTGCATTGTCCCACAAGAATGACGTGGCGCAAGTGCATCGGCAATTTGGTGATGCATATCCTAATTAGTTCTGCAGGCCCGTATGGGTCGTATAGAAATTGATTTGCCTGCAGCATGTGGTCGAATAGGCGTGCTGAGCTGCCGAAACCAGACTGGTTCAAATTTGGCAGCATAATTATGCCATGCTTGACCCTATCGTGTGCCGCTTCCGACCAATAGGCGGACAGAAAGGCTTGTCGAAACTCCCGAGTGGAGTTGCAGTGACGCGCTGCCGACCTCATGCGAATCGAGGGTTCGACTTCCAAATAGCCACACATATATTCTATCTTATGTGAACTTGCCCAGTCGGGGGAAGACAGAACTCAAATTGCTCAAGCCATGCTCGTGGATGTATTCCTTTTTGCGAATTTCGAAATATCTCAAACTTTCTCACCGTAAGGAAATGTTTGAAAACAAATCCCCGCATTTCCTCCCGGCGAGGCCCTTGAATGTTTCTATTTTTCTCATGTCTGCCCCTCAAAATACATTCTTCCCTGTCGTCAAAATCTCCCTCGTGGCCGGAGTCCCTCTCTGCACAGTTCATATGGCTATTTTTAGTGCTATTGGCGAGTTCGGAATCACACCCCATGCGGCTTTCCAGATGCGCCACGCGTTCTTGTAATTCGCCTATTACAGCTTTGTGTCGCTTGTTCACTTAGAACTGTCCCTTCTGAAATCTAAGAAGCAAACGCACTTCTTCGGTCTCTGCGACCGCTGCCGGTGTAGTATTGTTATCGCTCTCCATCACCTTCATCGTGCCTACGATGTCCGCTAATGCCGCAATATTATCATGTATTTGTCTGTTGTCCTCTGCCCCAGTCTGCTTCAATTGTTCTACTTGCTGTTCGAGTGCGTGAATCGCTTGACCGTTGTCCGCTACTGTGTTGCTAACAGACGCGGGACAATGCGTTTCCGCCTGCTGAACCCTGGAGAGTACCTGCTGGCGTTCCCTTTGGCATTCTTCTCTCAGCGCTTGGAAATTCCTAAGTAGCTGTTCTTTGATCTCTTTCGATTCCGCATCGCGCCTCCGCTTGCCCTGTTCTAAGGCTTGCAGACGATCATCGATTTGTTCAAATGTACGGCCTAATTCTTTCATAATATCACTTTTTATTTCACTTGCCAGATTGTTTATTCTTTGTGAGATATCATTGGACACTCTCTGCATCGACTTGTCGACTTTATTTGTCTGCTGGATTAGTTTTTCGTCTATTTGATCGCCTAGCTCACGGATCGATTTTTCAGATTTCTGCATCATTTGTTCGCCTAGCTCTCGGATCGATTTTTCTGATTTCTCTGCGTTTTCTTTATTTTGTTGCAATATGGCTATCATGAGTTCTGCCAAATCAGTTTGATTAGTAGGAGGCAAATTAATTTCTGGCTCTGCTGTGAGCCCATTCGTCCTGTTTTGGATTTCGTCTGAAGTATTCCCCATTGCATTTTGGGAACCGTCCGACGCGTTAATATTCGAAATCAAATTATCCCCTTGGTCCATGTTGCTTAAGTTGTTGGACCGCCTACTTTTAGATTGGTTACGTGTCTGCATTAGTTCAATTTACACCCGGTACGCAACACATTAATCAGAATAAATGTATCCCCCAAAAATTACAACAGTTACACGAAAGGTACTCAACCTAGTACGCACTTTATCACATGCAAAACAAATTTTTATCTTTGATCGAAGCAGTGCAATTTACAAGCGAGAAAAAAAACACACACACATATAAAACACACAAATATAGAAAACAAAACAACAAGGCAAACAACACAACGCCGCTCAACAACACCGTGAATCATTTGAAAGTCTGCTCAGAAACAACGCAGAAGTTGTTTGAGCGCTGCTGGAAAAAAATTAAGATTATACAACGCTCGCAATCTAACGTTTCAGAGATTCCAGAGTCTAGCGGAATCACAGAACAAGGTCGCCATGTGTAAGGTTGTAGCTTTAATTTATTATGAAAGCGGTGCTGATAGACAATAAAAGCGGGTTAAAAGCTGTGAGCTATCTGAGGAAGTTAACCTTGCATTACTGCGCAACTGTTTCACCAGGTATCCAGTCTAGCTTACCAAATTCCCAACCAGACTAACATTAATTATAATCTTTTAGTACTCATCTTACGATAACCGGTGATTTTATATATATATATATATATATATATATATATATATATATATATATATATATATATATAAAGACAATTTAAATAAAAAGAAATAAATCAGTTTATATTTGGACTTTTATTTTAACATTGATCATTGTTCCGTTAAAATTTCAGCATATCAAACTTGATTCATAACTAAACTGGTGCCTTATTTAGGATTGTGTAAATGTGAGTTTGTAATCTTACGGAACACATCAAATAGGGAGCCAAGATTGGAAGACTACATACAACACTGCATTCATAAAATAACACACGAAGAACGTTGAAACATATGCAGGAGAAAATTAACCACAACCAACCGATTCAATTATCACCCAAAGAAATTACGTTCATAGCGCAATCCTGTCCGTCATGAAATTACCACACACTGGTATACTAAATTCATACTAACTCTCTGTGAAATCTTCCCGAAAAGAATAGCTGAGGGCTACTTTGATGCTTACACCACATGCTTCATGTGATCAACTTGGTTTACACAAAAGAGTGTAACTCCACAATTATTTTGATAATTAAAATAAATTACATCGAAACGCAATTTACAAAAGAAAAACCTCGAACTGGTTACTATCGTCTCACTATTAACCTGATGGGTCAAACAATTGTATAAGCACGTGGTACTGGTGTCACAAAGTACACCCCACGTGGGTTGAACATAAAGAAAAGTTGCTATATTGAAAAATATTGTCAAGATGAGACGTTATAATCTCACGCACATTCGCATTTAAGATTGATAATCTTAGTTAGAGTTACTGATCTACACGTGGTTCCACTTTACTCACAAAGTAGTGACAAAGCAACTACTGGAAGATATTCTGAACTTCATACTCGAATTACACTGCGTTGCAATTTTAGATAACATTAGAAATTTTAGAGCTAAACCTGAAATAAAGGTGATTAAATCTTCAGTTAGGCTGAACTTAAGAAATCCATTGTCCTACGGACTTAGCAGACATGCCCTTAGCTGGAGATCTTACCACTTCAGACGCTCGCCGCGGACAGACTGCCGTGGGACCCTCCTGAGGGGTGCCTCACAAACGGAAGTGACCAGAGAGGCAGGTTCCAATACCAACATGACAAGGGACGGACAGGGCCATACTAAGAATAGAAACCTGTTTGCTTCTAGAAAGCGTAGCTACCTGTTCCGACGTTGGTCCTACTGTTCTCTAGCAGGCAGGCGTGTCTGCTACCATCAAGCATGCAACTAGAAATACATTTGCTCATTCATTCTTTCACACAGAAGGGAAGGAGGATGACAGTATCTTATCATATACAGTATATAAAAGAAAGCGGATGTAGGTTCCGTATGAGACTGTGTGACATGAATTACATATAAACTGTGTTTTAAAGTGTCGTAGTGTGACAGATCGTTCTTGTTTATGTGTAAAAGTAACACGTTTCACTGCTCAGTCTCCTCCCAGATAGTCAGAAACAACACAGTAAATTTAGAAGAGGAATTTATGTCGTAAATGACAACAGATTTAAGAAATTTCCTCAGTAGTGATTCACGAAAAGAACGCCTCCTTTCCTCTAGAGACTCCCACCCGAGTTCCTGAAACATTTCCGTAACACTCGCGTGATGATCAAACCTACCAGTAACAAATCTAGCAGCCCGCCTCTGAATTGCTTCTATGTCCTCCCTCAATCCGACCTAATAGGGGACCAAAACGCTCGAACAGTACTCAAGAAAAGGTTGTATTAGTGTTTTATAAGCGGTCTCCTTTACAGATGAACCACATCTTCCCAAAATTCTACCAATAAACCGAAGACGACTATCCGCCTTCCCCACAACTGCCATTACATGCTTGTCTAACTTCATATCGCTCTGCAATGTTACGCCCAAATATTTAATCGAAGCGCTACACTACTAATGGAGTATTCAAACATTACAGGATTCTTTTCCCTGTTCATCTGCATTAATTTACATTTATCTATATTTAGAGTTAGCTGCCATTCTTTACGCCAATCACAAATCCTGTCCAAGCCATCTTGTATCCTCCTACAGTCACTCAACGACGTCACCTTCCCGTACACCACAGCGTCATCAGCAAACAGCCGCACATTGCTATCAACCCTATCCAAAGGTCATGTATGTAGACAGAAAACAACAGCGGATCTACCACACTTCCCTGGGGCACTCCAGATGATACCCAACCTCAGATGAACACTCACCATCGAGGACAACGTACTGGGTTCTATTACTTAAGAAGTCTTCGAGCCACTCACATGCTTGGGAACCAATCCCATATGCTCGTACCTTAGTTAGGAGTGTGTAGGGGGGCACCGAGTCAAACGCTTTGGGGAAGTCAAGGAATATGGCATCCGTCTGATACCCTTCATCCATGGTTCGCAAGATATCATGCGAAAAAAGGGCGAATTGCGTTTCGCAGGAACGATGCTTTCTAAAGCCGTGCTGATGCATGGACATCAACTTCTCTGTCTCAAGGAAATTCATTATATCCGAACTCACAATATGTTCGAGAATCCTGCAACAAACCGATGTTAAGGATATTGGTTTGTAATTTTGAGGATCCGTCCTTCTACCCTTCTTATATACAGGTGTCACTTGCGCTTTTTTCCAGTCGCTCGGGACTTTACGTTGGGCAGAAGATTCGCGATAAATGCAAGCTAAGTAAGAAGCCATTGGAGTATTCTATAAACCTCTAAGGATATCGCTATGTATCTGCAACATCGAGAAAGTGGAATGTGTGTAAACGTCTCTGTCATGAAACCACACGCCAGTGACAAAGTCAGGATGAAATATTCATAAACGGAGATATCGAAGCAAGATTTGGCAGATTACAACATGCAAAGAGGAGGGTGTTTTTCCTTATGACTAATATGCGAAGCTTCCATATGTACCGCGATATTCAAGCAACTACAGATTTTTTCTTCAAATGAAATAATGTAGTTTTTAAGGACCATATATAGCCTGTGAAACGAGAATTGTTGTGGGTTTTGTAACAATACAGGGTGGTCCGTTGATAGTGACCAGGAAAAATATCTACGAAATAAGCATCAAACGAAAAAACTACAAAGAACGAAACTCGCCTAGATGGCACTATGGTTGGCCCACTAGATGGCGCTGCCTTAGGTCAAAAGGATATTAACTGCTTTTTTTAAAATAGGAACCCCAATTTGTTATTACATATTCGCGTAGAACGTAAAGAAATACGAATGTTTTAGTTGGACCACTTTTTTCGCTTTGTGATGGATGGCGCTGTAATAGTCACAAACGTATAAGTACGTCGTATCACGTAACGTTCCGCCAGTGCGGACGGTATTTGCTTCGTGATACATTACCCGTGTTAAAATGGACCGTTTACCAATTGCGGAAAAGGTCGATATCGTGTTGATGTATGGCTATTGTGATCAGAATGCCCAACGGGCGTGTGCTATGTATACTGCTCGGTATCCTGGACGACATCATCCAAGTCTCCGGACGGTTCGCCGGATAGTTACTATATTTAAGGAAACAGGAAGTGTTCAGCCACATGTGAAACGTCAACCACGACCTGCAACAAATGATTATGCCCAAGTGGGTGTTTTAGCTGCTGTCGCGGCTAATACGCACATCAGTAACAGACAAACCGCACGAGAATCGGGAATCTCAAATAGGTCGGTGTTGAGAATGCTACATCAACATCGATTACACCCGTACCATATTCCTATGCACCAGGAATTACATGGCGACGACTTTGAACGTCGTGTACAGTTCTGCCACTGGGCACAAGAGAAATTACGGGACGATGACAGATTTTTTGCACTCGTTCTATTTAGCGACTTAGCGTCATTCACCAACAGCGGTAACGTAAACCGGCATAATATGCACGGCTGCGACAAGTGGAACATGAGCGACCTTGGCGGGTTAACGCATGGTGCGGCATTATGGGAGGAAGGATAATTGGCACCCATTTTATCGACGGCAATCTAAATGGTGTAATGTATGCTGATTTCCTACGTAATATTCTACCGATGTTACTACAGATGTTTCACTGCCTGACAGAATGGCGATGTACTTCCAACATGATGGATGTCCGGCACATAGCTCGCGTGCGGTTGAAGCGGTATTGAATAGCATATTTTATGACAGGTGGATTGGTTGTCGAAGACCATACCATGGCCCGCACGTTCACCGGATCTGACGTCCCAGGATTTCTTTCTGTGGGGAAAGTTGAAGGATATTTGCTATCGTGATCCACCGACAACGCCTGAGAACATGCGTCAGCCCATTGTCAATGCATGTGCGAACATTACGGACGGCGAACTACTCGCTGTTGAGAGGAATGTCGTTACACGTGTTGCCAAATGCATTGTGGCTAACGGTCATCATTTTGAGTATTTATTGCATTAATGTGGTATTTACAGGTAATCACGCTGTAACAGCATGCTTTCTCAGAAATGGTAAGTTCACAAAGGTACATGTATCACATTGGAACAACCGAAATAAAATGTTCAAACGTACCTACGTTCTGTATTTTAATTTAAAAAACCTACCTGTTACCAACTGTTCGTCTAAAATTGTGAGCCACATGTTTGTGACTATTACAGCGCCATCTGTCACAAAGCGAAAAATGTGGTCCAACTAAAACATTTACATTTCTTTACGTACTACACGAATATGTAATAAAAATGGGGTTTCCTGTTTAAAAAAACTCAGTGCATATCCGTTTGACCTACGGCAGCGCCATCTAGCGGGCCAATCATGGCTCCATCTGGTTTCCCCCTTCAAGCTAGACAAGTTCTTTCTAGTTTTTTCGTTTGACGCTTATTTCGTGAGATATTGGGCGCGGTCACGATCAGTGGACCACCCTGTACAAGTGAACAAAATTGCACATTATTTACCGATTATAGGCTTTCTCATACCTTGATATGTATCGCCCACACCTGCTGGTTTAATAATATGCTATTTTACGAGTCTGTCACCCTTTCAAATGCGCTGGAATGTTTGTGGGATGTATATCTGTAAATTCTGCTGTATTTAGGCAAAAGAAGCAGATGCTAACACAGCAGCAAGAGAAGTAAAGTATTACTCAAACTTCGACACAGTCCTTCATGAATCCATGTCTCCTCAAACATTCTCGATATGGCTGACAACTGATGTAACATTCGCAATGATTTCTTTTGTCAGTATTTCAATCTCATTGAGCGTATATTTCTTGCTCTTTTTTTGCCATATTACTATTCATCTATGCCATATATTCTCAGTCGGATTTAAATGAGCATGATGCGGAGGAAGCTTGTTTAAACTATGCTCTTCAGTATTAGCCATTTCGACGACATAGCGTCGAGTTTTTAGCTTGTACAGTACTACAAGTTCCATTAACTTCGACTTACACAAACCAGGTTCAACATTATCCAATCGAACATTTCTTTGTACCCAGAGAAAAATAGCCGCTTTCCTCCACTGCATTGTTGGCCCATTCTCCATCACGACCGAGTGGTATTGCACGTTGTCAATCATTATTGTCGAGTTCGGAGGGATAATTTTCAAAAGAACATTATCTTCACAGCCAGTGAACGTGTTCTTGGACGACCACTTTTATTGCAAATCTCTTGTTAAGATGTGCTGTACTATTATTAATACACTACTGGCCATTAAAATTGCTACACCACGAATATGACGTGCTACAGACGTGAAATTTAACCGACAGGAAGAAGATGCTATTATATGCAATTGATTGAGAGCATTCTCACAAAGTTGGCGCCGGTGGCGACACCTACAACGTGCTGACATGAGGAAAGATTCCAACCGATTTCTCATACACAAACAGCAGTTGACCGGTGTTGCCTGGTGAAACGTTGCTGTGATGCCTCGTGTAAGGAGGAGAAATGCGTACCATCACGTATCCGACTTTGATAAAGGTCGGATTGTAACCTATCATGATTGCGGTTTATCGTATCGCGACATTGCTGCTCGCGTTGGTCGAGATCCAATGACTGTTAGCAGAATATGGAATCGGTGGGTTCAGGAGGGTAATACGGAACGCCGTGCTGGATTCCAACGGCCTCGTATCACTAGCAGTCGAGATAACAGGCATCTTATCCGCATGGCTCTAGCGGATCGTGCAGCCACGTCTTGATCCCTGAGTCAACAGATGGGGACGTTTGCAAGACAACAACCATCTGCACGAACAGTTCGACGACGTTTGCAGCAATATGGACTATCTGCTCGGAGACCATGGCTGCGGTTACCCTTGACGCTGCATCACAGACAGGAGCGCCTGCGATGGTGTACTCAACGACGAACCTGGGTGCACGAATGGCAAAACGTCATTTTTTCGGATGAATCCAGGTTCTGTTTACAGCATCACGATAGTTGCACCGTGTTTGGTGACATCGCGGTGAACGCACATTGGAAGCGTGTATTCGTCATCGCCATACTGACGTGTCACCCGACATCATGGTATGGAGTGCGACTGGTTACACGTCTCGGTCACCTTTTGCTCGCATTTTAACAGTGGACGTTACATTTTAGATGTGTTACGACCCGTGGCTCTACCCTTCATTCGATCCCTGCGAAACCCTACATTTCAGCAGGATAATGCACGACCGCATGTTGCAGGTCCCGTACGGGCCTTTCTGGATACAGAAAATGTTCGACTGCTGCCCTGGCCAGCACATTCTGCAGATCTCTCACCAACTGAAAACGTCTGGTCAATTGTGGCCGAGCAACTGGCTCGTCACAATACGCCAGTCACTACTCTTGATGAACTGTGGTATTGTGTTGAAGCTGCATGGGCAGCTGTACCTGTACACTCCATCCAAGCTCTGACTCAATCCCCAGGCGTATCAAAAGCTTTATTATGGCCAGAGGTGGTTGTTCTGGGTACTGATTTCTCAGTATCTATGCACCCAAATTGTGTGAAAATGTAATCACATGTCAGTTCTAGTATAATATATTTGTCCAATGAATACCCGTTTATCATCTGCATTTCTTCTTGGTGTAGCAGTTTTAATGGCCAGTAGTGTACAATAACAACACGAAACACTCGTTCACAATACCTGGCGACTGCAGCACACTTCAGCGCCACAAAATATGAATTTACCGAGAGAGCTATTGAACGTAGGTGCCTCAAACGCGCGAGACCACGTGGTACAGTTTGTCCACAGCTTGGCAACAGGGGCGCTTTACCAACCGTACTGCTGGTGGCGTGGTAGGGGAAGCCGGCTCGCCTTTGGGGTTGACTGGGCCACGGGGTTTGAAACATCAAAAATCGCGTCTAATTTTAAACGTTCTATAATCCGCACGTAACATGCATAGTCCAGCGTTACACGAGGTGTGGCTAGAAAAAAACCGGACTAGGACTGGTGAAACAATAAAACGAATGCAATAAGGCTGAAAGTCGCGTGGCCTGTCACGTGACTCTCGCTCCGCCTACTGCTCGAGTTTCATCTGCCTCCTGCACTCAGTCTGCCCGTGGCGTCTGTTTTAAGTAGTTGACGTTTTGTCTGTGCGTCGGAAAATGTTGAGTGTACAGAAAGAACAGCGTGTTAACATCAAATTTTGTTTCAAACTAGGAAAATCTGCAAGTGAAACGTTTGTAATGTTACAACAAGTGTACGGCGATGATTGTTTATCGCGAACACAAGTGTTTGAGTGGTTTAAACGATCTAAAGATGGCCGCGAGAACACCAGTGATGACACTCGCACTGGCAGACCATTGTCAGTAAAAACTGATGCAAACATTGAAAAAATCGGTAAACTTGTTCGACAAGATCGCCGTTTAACAATCAGAGCAGTGTCTGAGTTAACAGGAGTTGACAAGGAAAGTGTTAGGCAGATTCTTCATGAAAGTTTCAACATGAACAAAGTGTGTTCAAAAATGGTTCCAAAGTGTCTCACAATTGAACAGAAGGAACGCCGAAGAATGATTTGTTCTGACATCCTGGAAAACATTGAAAGTGATCCCACCTTCTTACAAAATGTTATTACTTGCGATGAATCGTGGTTTTTTACTTACGATCCCGAAACTAAACGCCAATCGATGCATTGGAAAACTCCTGGTTCTCCACGACAAAAATAAGCACGAATGTCAAAATCGAAATTCAAGGCAATGATGATTGTTTTTTTTGACATCAAAGGGATTGTGCACATTGATTGGGTACCAGAGGGACAAACAGTGAATCAGCATTACTACATTAGCGTCCTGGCTACCCTACGTGAGCGAGTACGGAGAAAACGGAACGATTTGTGGAGAAAAAAGTCACGGATCCTTCACCAAGACAATGCCCCAGCTCACAGTGCGTTGTCAGTGAAGACGTTTTTGGCAAAACACAACATTACCATCTTAGTAGATTCCCATCTACTCACCTGATTTGGCCCCCTGTGACTTTTTTCTTTTCCCTAAAGTCAAGTCAGCTTTGAAAGGAACTAGATTTGAGACTGTTGAAGCAGTAAAAGAAAAAGCGACGGAAGTAATGTATGGACTTACCGAAAATGATCTGCAGCATTGCTATGAACAGTGGAAAATTCGTATGGAGCGGTGTAGAGACCGAGGAGGAGAGTACATTGAAGGAGATAACATGGAATTGTAAATAATTGTAAATAAATGTTTTTCCAGCATCAGTCCGGTTTTTTTCTAGCCGCACCTCACATAGTTGACCGTCAAACACAACCATCCCTGTACTACCATTGTTCACATTTTGCCTATCCCCTGTATTACACCTGTATGTGTAGCGAGTTTCACCATGCGGTTTCATTTCCAGCAGCTTAATGCCTATGACTTTGTCTTCTCAGCTATGTGCTGTACAATGAGATAATTCTGCACGCACATCCGGTGGTATGTAAGCCCACTGTCTGCGAAATTTATTACGAATAGAGTCTGTGGAAACGAAGTAAAAAATTAATGCATCATGCATGATGCGGCAGTTTTTCACAGATCTCAGTATTTGAGGTCGTATCTATTTATGTGTCGCACAACGATATAGTTTGGTAGGTACGTTCAGCAGCAGATGTGGCTACTGCCTGTAAGTAGTGTTGCGAATGAAATTAGCACCAACGAAGTAATAAACGTAAACATCTTGCATGAAGCGGTAGTTTTTCACGCATCTCAGCGTTTGTGACGTCGTATCACCTGAGCCAAGTGTCGTAAAAAATGGCTCTGAGCACTATGGGACTCAACTGCTGTGGTCATAAGTCCCCTAGAACTTAGAACTACTAAAACCTAACTAACCTAAGGACAGCACACAACACCCAGCCATCACGAGGCAGAGAAAATCCCTGACCCCGCCGGGAATCGAACCCGGGAACCCGGGCGTGGGAAGCGAGAACGCTACCGCACGACCACGAGATGCGGGCTGTCGTAAAATGATGATGTAATTTTTCTGATACATTCAGAGGTACACGCGAATAATGTGAGAAAATGTGTCATAATACAGTCAGTTGTAAAGAAATAAATTAAAATAACGTCTGTGATGTTGAAATTTTACTGTGCGCCATTTTAGATAAAAAGTGGTTTTCCTACACAGCTCAACGTTTATGACGTCATATCCCTAGGAGCTATGGGTTGTAGAATGACATTGTGTTTCTGGTCATACATTGATGAATGCTGAGGGAATCAGATTAGGAAATGAGACACTTGAAGTAGTAATTGAGTTTCGTTATTTGGAGAGCAAAATAACTAGTGATGGTCGAAGAAGAGAGGATATAAGATGTAGACTGGCTATGGCAAGGAAAGCGTTTCTGAAGAAGAGAGATTTGTTAACATTGAGTATAGATATAAGTGTCAGAAAGTCTCTTCTGAAAGTATTTGTATGAGTGTAGGCATGTATGGAAGTGAAATATGGACGATAAACAGTGTAGACAAGAAGTGAATAGAAGCTTTCGAAATGTGGTGCTACAGAAGAATGCTGAAGATCAGATGGGTAGATCACATAACTAATGAGGAGGTAATGAACGGAATTGGGGAGAAGAGGAATTTGTGGCACAACTTGACTAGAAGAAGGGATTGGTTGGTAGGACACGTTCTGAGACATCAAGAGATCACCAGTTTAGTACTGGAGGGAAGGACGGAGGGTAAAAATCTCAGAGGGAGACCAAGAAATGAATACAGTAAGCAGATTCAGAAGGAAGTAGGCTGCAGTAGGTATTGGGAGATGAAGAGGCTTGCACAGGATAGAGTAGCATGGAGAGCTGCATCAAACCAGTCGCTGGAATGAAGACCACAACAACAACAACAACAACAGTGATGAAGGTGGATACTGTCTACAAAGTGTACTGCGAGTAGAATTAGTAGTAACGGAGTAATAAATTAAAACGTCATATCTGATGAAGTATAACTGCATGAACAGAAACAATGTAGTAAGCAGAAAACTTTACCCTTTTATTATTTTGTATGGGGCGTCATTGAGAAGAATTTTCGTAAATGTTTGAAATTACATCTAAAGTTTGTTTGAAGTCGCTAAGTGCTCTCATTCTCAAATACTGGATGAATGTAGTCCGAGTATTTGCGCGCCATTTGTTACGCTGCCTCGACAAAAATATACAGTTTGTTATTGTAATAGGTGTATTATTGTATAAACCTCCACATAGGATTATACTTCTTAATGAGGGGGTTACGACGACAGTTTAAATTTTTAAATAGCCCGCTAAATATTAAAACTCAAATTTTGGTTGCCCCTGTAAACCGTTCTACAGGCGACCTGCAATTAATACCTGGTGGTGTGCTAGCGGTTCGGTAACACAGATAAGTGCGTCAAGGTTTGCGTGGTTCGTCGACTTTGTAGGCTGTGAGCCGTCACGAATCATCAAGGAGTAACAGGCGCAGATGTTCTAGTCTCGCTCTGCCAACTGCGATATCTTTAACGGTCCTTCACACTAAAGACCAATTCCAACATAACAACCATTGTATACCTTCCTGGCAGATTAAAACTGTCTGCCGGACCGAGACTCGAAGTCGGGACCTTTGCCTTTCGCGGGCAAGTGCTCTACCAACTGAGCTACCCAAGCACGACTCACGCCCCGTCCTCACAACTTTTACTTCTGCCAGTACCTCGTCCCCTGCCTTGGAAACATCCCCCAGGCTGTGGCTAAGCCATGTCTCTGCAATATCCTTTCTTGCAGGAGTGCTAGTTCTGCAGGGTTCGCAGGAGAGCTTCTGTAAAGTTTGGAAGGTAGGAGGCGAAGTACTGGCAGAAGTAAAGCTGTGAGGACGGGGCGTGAGTCGTGCTTGGGTAGCTCAGTTGGTTCACAGTCTGCTTCGGGCGGTGGCGCGGCACGAACCTGCTGTCCCGGCCGCAGGCGCGCGTGGACGAGGAAGTGTTTACACCGCTGATACTCGCGCGTGTTGTTGTATGACTCGACCCCCATGGCACACAATTTTCGAAAGACTACGCTCCAATTTACGTTCGACAACGAACTTGCCAGACCAAAATCTTTCGAAATAAAGCGTTTTTTGAGGGAAGAAGTTCGTTTACCTCCTGCAGACGTAATTGGAATACACCTGTCCATTGTAAGCAGTACAATGTACGTAAAGATGACCGATGAAGCTGCGTGTGAAAGAACTCTCTCCGCTGCTAAAAGAGGATTTAAATTTCGACACTCTGATGGCCATATCAGCAATGTAACAGTAGCTCCTTCAGGATTGGGTGTGAGGGTTATTCGGATCTTTGAATTGCCGTTTGAGGTGCCAGAATCGATGGTTACTGAATCGCTGCGACCATATGGAACGGTACTTAGTCATACGCCTGAACGCTGGGCAAGTTTTAGCACCTGTCCTGTGCTAAACGGCGTCTGACAGGTGCGGATCGTCCTTACTAAACATATCCCTTCTTATTTATACATTGGAGGATGTCGAGCTATTGTGATTCACGATGGCCAGCCACGCACCTGTTCTGGCTGTGGGGGAAAAGGACATATCCGCTCGGAGTGCATCCAACGCCGCGTCGTGCAACTGCCACATGGAGAAGCGTCACAGCGAGAAGTTCCCACGCAACTGCCGATGACGTACGTGTCGGTGGCCCGCCGGGAGGTGTTGCCAAGTTCGGAGCGTGACGTGTTTATGCAAGAGCAGACCGAGTTACGGGAGCATGGAGGTGACTCGGAGAATGTCCCTACACCCACGTCACGTCAGTTGAGGGAGGAACCTTCCGAAAACTCACATGTAGCACGCGGCGTGGAAGTAGAGGTCGAGACAGTGGCGCCGGTAACAGACCAACGGACGATCGACGAACACAGTGAGGCAGCAGAGGGCAGGGCACGCAAACAGCGATCGCCGAAGCGTCGCAAAAAGCGTAGCCATAGTTCGGGTGAAACGTCCCCCCCTAGCCTAGGGGACACGGAAGGTATCCTAGCCGAAGAACTGTCTGACACAGAACACGTGCCGTTAGAGGACGCTGACAGGATTCCGTCAGATGGTGACCGGATGTCCTGCCTTTCAGATGGTCCCTCTTCATTGACACCGACTGACCCAGCGCTGCCGACGAAGGAGTCAGGGACACCAATGTCCCGGCAACCACGTCGAAATACATCAGAGGACGTTTTTCGGATGGATGACCACTGCGACTGGGCGGAACCAGTCGAAGACATACAGGAAATGCCACCCCCAAATGATGACCACTCACATACAGGATGCACACCACGGAACGACAACAAAGGAGGGCAACCAGTTGGCGGGCACCCCTCTGAGCACGAATAGTGGACTAAAGCCCTTGGAGTACTCAATGACATGACGCGAAAATGACAACGACAACGAACCAAGCATATAAGGTGGGCACAGTGAACATTAACGCCGCACGTTCGCTTGCAAAGATGCAACTTCTCCGGGACATGATCTACGCCACAGACGTTGATATTCTGCTGATGCAGGAAACCTGCAATGCTGCTTTTCCCGACATGCATGGATACGACACTTACCTAGCGCCGACTCCAGATGGAGGACTTGGCACAGCGATACTAGTCCGGGAAGGGATTCCTATGTGTGACCTCGATTACCTTCCTTCGGCTCGGGGTTTGGCTATGACCGTGAACGGCATTCGTATCGTCAACTTCTATGCACCCTCCGGATCAGACAAGCGGCAGGCCCGTGCACGATTCTACTCAGAGGAGATTGCCCCCCTATTCCATGGGAGGTATGACCACATCTTGGTAGGGGGGTATTTTAACTGTGTACTCACACCGAAGAATCAAACCCCTAATTTCGGCTCCTGTCACTCATTGAACACGATCTGCCGGGACATGGCCCTAATTGACACGTGGGAAAAGATCCATGGGCAGCGAGAGGGCTACACGTATTTTACTAGCCACTCGGCGAGCAGGCTGGATCGGATTTATGTTTCTGACGGATTAAGAGATCGCGTGTTGGCTGCTGAACGTGGGCCCACAGCTTTTATGGATCACCTTACTAATTTCTGCACGTTAACCCTCCCACGGCAGCGGGTCTGGAGGAGTCTTAGTTCCTGGAAACTTAATTCATCCTTATTGGTGGATCTCGAATGTCGCCAGCGGATCGAAGAAACATGGCAGACTTGCACTCGCCGTCTGCCGCTGCACCGTACGGTTCTTTCGTGGTGGCTGCAGTGTGCAAAACCGGCGATACGAGGAGCTCTCATAACGTATGGCAAGGAAAAAGCGAAATGGCTCCGAGATACACTTGATTATTACTACATGGTGCTCCGCGACCTGTCCTCCAGGGCCCCATCGCCCGAGCGTCAAGCGGAAGTCCGTCGCATTCAGGCCTGCATTTGATCGATCACGAGACGTCGACTGGAGGGACTTTCGATCCGTGCTCGGTGCTCGGACAACGTCGATGGAGAACGTATTAGCATGCATCATGTGTCCAAGGGACATGCGCGTAATCGCCTATCCCTAATCACAGTGCTCCATGATGACAATGGTCGTCCCTTGACGTCACAACAGGACATTGCTGCTGAGTTTCTGGAGCATTACCGCCTCCTTTTCACTGGGACGCCCACGGACAATCGGACAGGAGAAGAAATTTTGCGACAGATGCAAACGGTGGTGGATGGTCCGGATGTAGATGCGCTATTGGAACCCCTAACGGGAGATGACATCCGGGGCGCACTCGCGAAGGGTGCGGTGCATAAATCCCCTGGACCAGATGGGTTGACACTCGAATTTTATCACGCATTTGCGGATTTAATGATGTCGCAGTTGGTATTGATGTATAATGAGTTATTGAGCCCTGACACGGACGTTCCGTCGCAGTTCATGGCGGGACTGCTTATACCAATACCGAAATCGACAGCGAGTGTCAGCGCCCATCAATTTAGACCGCTCACGATGCTCAGTACTGACTATAAGATCTTTGCGCGAATGTTGGCGGCAAGGCTCAAGATTGCAATATCCAAGACAATACCACCAGACCAGATTTGTCTAGGGGTTCGGAGCAACATACATTCTATCCTCGGCGAATACCGTGACGTAATTTCCCTGACGGAAGCTTGTCGCATGAGAGCGGCGTTCGTATCGGTGGATTTTGATCGTGCCTTTGACAGGATCAACCATGATTTCCTTGACTCGACCACGCGACGCATGGCGATACCACAGGATTTTATTACCGTACTCATGCACCTCCATCGCGGCGCTTCTTCAACGGTGAGAGTCAATGGCAGAGAGGTAGGAACGAATCCTGTTTGCAGCTCAGTTAGGCAAGGATGTCCCTCGTCGATGATACTGTTTACAATAGCGCTCGAACCATTGATGAAGACTCTTAGACGGACTCTAACAGGCGTCCGACTCCGTGCGAGCTCCTTCACGTGTCGCGCATATGCCGACGACTTGATGATACTCGTCCGGTCGAAGAACAAAGTCAGTACGTCAGTACGTACGGAGTAGCTGCTGGAAGCAGGGTAAACATGAATAAAACCAAGATCATGCACATCGGTCGAGGGCTGGACGCTCTGCACAGTCCGTTTACGACGGTGGACATATTGCGGTGCTTAGGTGTATTGTTCACCCGATCGCTACGGCAATCAGCGGCGGCGAGCTATCGACGTCTCCTCCAGCACGTCCGACTGCACATACGCAACAATTCCCTCCGAACGCACGACCTGCTCCTAAGGGTGGACTACACTAATGTTCACCTGGCCTCGCGACTGCCGCACCTGGCACAGGTACTGCCAATGCCACATGGTATTGCTGACAGATTAATGGCGGCCTTTGGATACTATGTCAGCCGAGGAATGTTGTTTAAGATCAAATACGAGACTTTAACTCTCCCACACCATTCTGGAGGACTTAATCTAACGGATGTGCGGAACAAGGCTCTACCTCTATACCTGCGAGTGACGCTACGAACTTGGAACCAACGGCAACACGCCATCACGTCGGCCATCCTGGATGTGCTTCTTCCCACGTCCTTTGAACCACCGGTGGCGGTGGGCACAATCTCGCCCTCTTTTTCTCACGTCGCGCGATTTTTTGTTGATTTTATTTATGTTCAGTTACAGATGCCTTCTACAAGAATCCCCAGTACCCGTGAGATACATCAATACTTGCGGCGTCATCATGGCAGCAATGTTGTCGAGCTTAAATACCCAACGATAGACTGGCGACAGATTTGGCGAGCTGTCCAGATTTGGCGAGCTGTCCATACACCTCTCCTCACCACAGCAGCGCGATCGTCACGGTGTACATTAATCAACTGCAAGACAGTCAACCGCCAACGATTGTACGACATTCGCCTGGTAGATTCCCCGCTCTGCCTTATATGTGGCATGCAGGACACCGACGAACATTCTCTGCAGTGCGGTGGGGCAAAGGATGTTTGGCGGCCCTCCTCCGACGCACCGACGAATCCACGATCAAGACGGACGCTTTATTTTTCGCTGAGGCTGTCTTTTTCCCCTCACAAAAAACATCGGAAATCCGATGGATTGGAGGACACGCATCGCACTACGTGCTCCCGCGGACCTTGATATCGAGTATGGACTATTGGCATTATCTACTAGAACAATACGAAATCATCCGACGCCACTCTAAATATAAAAAGCATTTTGCGAACTCTCTAGGCAGCATGTTTCATAACCCCCCGAAGCGGTGGGGAGTCCCAGGTTTACGTTGTTTCGAGGGGTAGGATTTACTCCCAGTGAAGTGACGAGGATGTCACTTCGGCGCTATATTTCTTTCCCTTCTTTTTTATATATGATTTTTCTTTTGGGACATTAAAATTAAATGAATAAATAAAATATTATTGTTACTAACAAAAAAACAAAAAAAAGAGATGGATAGAGCATCTGCCATGCAAACAGGAGATATGGGGTTCGAGTCCCGGTCAGGCCACACAGTTTCACCTGTCCCCGTTGATACATGTCAACGACCATTAAAAAAAAGAAAGTTGGTAGAGCGCTTGCCCACGAAAGTCAATGGTCCCGAGTTCGAGTCTCGGTCCGGCACACAGTTTTAATCTGCCAGGAAGTTTCATATCAGCGCACACTCCACTGCAGAGTAAAAATCTCATTCTGGAACCATTGTAAGTTTGGCAAACTGTTGTGAGTTTGACAAACCTATAGCTGTTGTCAATTGTTGTAAATGTTCACAACAGTTCCAGATTCTTGTAGGCTCACATTCGGAATCGTATTGGGTTCTGACTGAAGATCCATTATCATGGCTTTGTGCTATAATTGTTGGTGTAATTATTTGTCGCAAAAATCAACCGAAAAAGAGTTTTTGTTACAATGCTACCATGAAACATATACATTTATATGCCAGAATATTACGGCCAGAGCCCGCTGTCACGTTGGATGTCGTCTGGTGCCGTTGTGGGATCGTGTAGCGGCAAGGAAAGTATATAAGTGGATCAAAGAAGTATGGGAAATCATTCTAGCGACGGCACGGGCCGCAAATGCGGAAACCTACTGACATAAGCGTCTTTGACAAAGGGGATATTATCATTACTCAGAGCCAGCGAAAGGGTATCTCTAAAACGGCTTAGCCAGTCAAATGTTGGCGTGCTACTACAGTGGGCATCTATGGAAAGTGGCGGAACGAGCAGGCGATAAGTGGTTGGAGGTCCACTCTTCAAAGAACGTGGGGTTCGAAGGCTTGCCTACTCTGTAAAGCAGGATAGCTGCTGATCTGTGGCATCTCTGCCGAAAGAGCACAATACTAGTGCTTGCACAATAGATTCGGAGCACTCCGTTCTCGTACACTGTCGAAAATGGGGCTGCCCAGCAGCCGACTCTTACGTGATCACCTGTTGGTCCAACGACAGCTTAAAGCACAGTGGGCATGGGATCGTCGGAATTGGACCATGTATCAATGGAAACGTGTCGTCTCGTCGGATGGATCACGTTTTTGTGACACCAGGTCGATGGTTGTCTCCACAAACGGCGTTTCGATATGTGCACCGCGCCAAGGAAGCAGGTAGGTGGGAGCAGTGTTACGCTGTGGGAGACATTCAGCTGCACTCACATGGGACCTGTGGTAGCAACAGAAGACACGCCAACAGCTGCGGAGCACCTGCACCCCTTCATCAATCTTCCCCACCGAGGATATCTTCCAGTAGGTTTATTGGCTGTCTCAAAGCCAGAACCGTGCTAAAGTTGTAAGACGACGTGGTCTCCTGACCCTCATTGCTTACATATTCCACCCTCACAATCATATTCCACACATCAAGACGCTTCATTCGAACCCAAACTCGATAAGATAAAGTCAATGTTGTATGAATTCATGTAAACGATATGCAAATAACAAGTAAATCGCTAGTGCGCACCGAGGTTGAAATACTCGAGACTGGCGTACACACACACACACACACACACATTCAAGACACGACGGTCACAAAAGCCTTTAGTTTGGGAGAGGCAAACCACACGCCAGGAGGTCATCCCTTCAGAGGATGAGTCAACCTATCTATGTCAGCCGCCGACCGCCTGTAGAGCAGACAGCGTTTGCCCGAGTGAAAGGGAGAATGACCCCGTGTTCGGCTTAAAAGCGAATTCCACCACATTGTGTGTGAGCGCCCAGCCTACACATTCTTTACAAACATAGCACGCAGTTTCAGAGGTTTTCACAGGGAGGCAACAAACGCCAAACGCTGATGCTACAGATTTCCGGATTGGTCGCCTTAAACGAAACGTCATTCTCCCGTTTTAGAAGAGCAATGCTGATTGGCAGACGATATTCCTGACATCTTGAGCTGAAGAAGAGACCAAAAGATGTACCCCTTCACGTCTGGTGTGGAGAGGAGCCGTTCCGTTGTCACTCTTGGAGCGAGAACACATAACAAGAGCGTGCGCGCTCGTACATGTACTCAAAGAGCGAGGAACAAGTCCCTCCTCAGTACTTCACTGGGAGAGCACCTCTGTCGAGAGCGAATCGGAGTGTGACTCTCTATATTGAGTCCTTGCAATTAAGCGTTGTTCAATGTGTTGGCCGCCACACTTATTGTGCGGTGTGAATGGACAGAGCTATAGTTAAACGCCTGTGAGTGAATTTGTGAGTGGCATCGCGGTGGACTGATTATCTGACCGGTGTACCATGCCAATAGTTAGACTAGGGGCGAATAGGAGTTCTTGACTTCATCAAGGTGTAGGGAGAGTTTGATTGGCGAAGGTCAATCAAGATAGAACGGGAGTTATCTTATTTGTCAGCAGCGAGCGGCGCAGACAGCAGTCATCGCAGCTTACGGTATTGTGCGCTACAGCTCTTGCGAGCCCCATATTTCCTCCACAACAGTACACTTCACTGCATTTCACACGCGACAGCCTCGACCGTACCTAGCAACATTCTAACGGATAGTTATTCAAGCTGAGTAGGCGCGGCTCTCAGCCATTCTTCCAAGTCAATAACAATCTTAAACTTTGTATATAAATTTCATTAGCGAATCCTATCCTTAAGGGGTAACGTCACATTCCGAAAAGAAGCCGAAAATAACTCGTTCAGTTCATAACTAAAAGTGCGATTGTGATTTCTCAGAATTTTTGCAAAAAAATTTTTTCGTTAGTTTCATGTTTTTCTTACACTAACTAGCACTACTCCAGTACCCAAGTATCCCACTAGTTACGTAAGAAATTTTGTGAATTTTTGTGTCATTTCCTTACAGCGGACGACTCCAGAAGATATTTATTGCTGAAAGTTTTTCAGGCATTTTTCTTTAGAACGTTAGGAGCGTCTGTCTGACTTCTGTGGCAGTGTGGGGGTGGAAATTGGATCTTGCAGGAGCCGCAGGGTAAAGGGTACATCTCAGATTAATTCGTCGCGCCGAATGACAGAATAGCACCCACACGCTCACAGACAGTGGTTCGACGAGCATGAGAGTGTACTCACGTTGATGTCTTGGTCGCGAAATTCGCTTGATGTTAATCCAGTGGAATCTATTTGGGTCGCTTTCGGGCGCCATCACTGCGTACTAAAATTAGCGGTCTGCTGTTCATGAAAATTACATGACTTGTGCGTGGACATCTGATGCGACATGTCTTCACAAACCTACCAACAAACTGTCGGATTCATGAGGCGCAGACTCTGTGACATATTGCGGTCCAGAGATGGACCGACAGGTTGTTAAGTAGGTGGTCATAATGTTTGGCTCGTCAGTGTAATTCTGTATTGCAGCAGCTCCATATCGAAGACAGGCGAGGTTTTTAAGAATTTTGTCAGAATGAAATGGGGGCAATTCGAAAGAGTCTTGAGGATAGTGGCACCATATATTCAACGTCATGACACAAACCGCAGAGCCGCAGTCACCAGCGGAACAACTTCTTGTAGCCCTTTGCTTTTTGGCAACGGGTTTCAGTTAAACAGGGTGTCGTGTATAGAACCAGTACGCCTCACATACTGGTTAATCCTCCAGTCGAAGTGCTTGTGAAGTGGCAACACAGACTCGAAAGTGTGCTACGCTGTATTTTATCGGGAAGTTGAGTGCAGCTATGTGTTTGTATTGAGTTGTTACAGAAATCTGACAGTTTGCCTTAGAACAGCAACAGGGAATATGCTTTATACTCAAGAATTATGACGTTTTTGGAAAATGAACGCCTCCTCTATAAAAATCAACTTGGATTTCGTAAACAGAGATACTGCTCTTGTACGAGGTCAATGATTAAGGGATGTATTGCTAGCGCACTGGAGCAGATGTACACTCCTGGAAATGGAAAAAAGAACACATTGACACCGGTGTGTCAGACCAACCATACTTGCTCCGGACACTGCGAGAGGGCTGTACAAGCAATGATCACACGCACGGCACAGCGGACACACCAGGAACCGCGGTGTTGGCCGTCGAATGGCGCTAGCTGCGCAGCATTTGTGCACCGCCGCCGTCAGTGTCAGCCAGTTTGCCGTGGCATACGGAGCTCCATCGCAGTCTTTAACACTGGTAGCATGCCGCGACAGCGTGGACGTGAACCGTATGTGCAGTTGACGGACTTTGAGCGAGGGCGTATAGTGGGCATGCGGGAGGCCGGGTGGACGTACCGCCGAATTGCTCAACACGTGGGGCGTGAGGTCTCCACAGTACATCGATGTTGTCGCCAGTGGTCGGCGGAAGGTGCACGTGCCCGTCGACCTGGGACCGGACCGCAGCGACGCACGGATGCACGCCAAGACCGTAGGATCCTACGCAGTGCCGTAGAGGACCGCACCGCCACTTCCCAGCAAATTAGGGACTGTTGCTCCTGGGGTATCGGCGAGGACCATTCGCAACCGTCTCCATGAAGCTGGGCTACGGTCCCGCACACCGTTAGGCCGTCTTCCGCTCACGCCCCAACATCGTACAGCCCGCCTCCAGTGGTGTCGCGACAGGCGTGAATGGAGGGACGAATGGAGACGTGTCGTCTTCAGTGATGAGAGTCGCTTCTGCCTTGGTGCCAATGATGGTCGTATGCGTGTTTGGCGCCGTGCAGGTGAGCGCCACAATCAGGGCTGCATACGACCGAGGCACACAGGGCCAACACCCGGCATCATGGTGTGGGGAGCGATCTCCTACACTGGCCGTACACCACTGGTGATCGTCGAGGGGACACTGAATAGTGCACGGTACATCCAAACCGTCATCGAACCCATCGTTCTACCATTCCTAGACCGGCAAGGGAACTTGCTGTTCCAACAGGACAATGCACGTCCGCATGTATCCCGTGCCACCCAACGTGCTCTAGAAGGTGTAAGTCAACTACCCTGGCCAGCAAGATCTCCGGATCTGTCCCCCATTGAGCATGTTTGGGACTGGATGAAGCGTCGTCTCACGCGGTCTGCACGTCCAGCACGAACGCTGGTCCAACTGAGGCGCCAGGTGGAAATGGCATGGCAAGCCGTTCCACAGGACTACATCCAGCATCTCTACGATCGTCTCCATGTGAGAATAGCAGCCTGCATTGCTGCGAAAGGTGGATATACACTGTACTAGTGCCGACATTGTGCATACTCTGTTGCCTGTGTCTATGTGCCTGTGGTTCTGTCAGTGTCATCATGTGATGTATCTGACCCCAGGAATGTGTCAATAAAGTTTCCCCTTCCTGGGACGATGAATTCACGGTGTTCTTATTTCAATTTCCAGGAGTGTATAAATAGTGTAGTAAGAGCGTAGATAGCGTCGGATGCTCGCTAAGGCTATTCGCAGATGATGCAGTTGTCTATACTAAAGTAGTAACGCCAGAAGATAGTGAGAATTTTCAGAACGACCTGCAGAGAATTGATGAATGATGCAGGCTCTAGTAGTTGACCCTGAACGTAAATAAATGTAACATATTGCGCATACATAGGAAAAGAAATCCGCTACTGTACAGCTACACTATTGATGACAAACAGCTGGAGTCAGCGTCTGCCGTTAAATATCTAGGCATAACTATCCAGAGCGACCTTAAGTGGAATTACCACATAAAACAGATAATGGGAAAAACAGATACCAGACTCAGATTCATCGGAAGAATCTTAAGGAAATGTAACTCATCCACGAAAGAAGTGGCTTAATAAGGCGCTTGTTCGCCCGATTCTTGAGTATTGTTCATCCATCTGGGATCCCTATCAGCTAGGACTGATAGAGGAGGTACAGAAGATCCAACGAAGAGCGGCACGTTTCATCACGGGATCGTTTAGCCGGCGAGAGAGCGTTACAGAGATGCTACAAAAACTCCACTAGCAGACGTTACAAGAGAGGCGTCGTGCATCACGGAGAGATTTGCTACTGAAATTTCGGGACATCACTTTCCAGGAGGAGTCGGACAACGTATCACTTCCTCACTTCCTCCCGACCCCTTCCCACCCCCCTCCCCCCACATACAGCTCTCGTACAAACCACGAGGGGAACGAGGGGAAAGTTCGAGAAATTAGACCCGATACAGAGGCTTTGCGACACTCATTCCTCCCACGCACTATTCGCGAGTGGAACAGGGTTGAAGGGATCAGATAGTGGTACCGAAAGTACCCTCTGCCACACACCATTAGATGGCTTGTGGAGTATGATGTAGATGAAATCGATATTTTGGAGTGTTACAAAAAGGCAGCCTCCATCAAGGAATGAAAAGAAATGTTTCAAGCGAAGTCTCCTGGTAGGAAACTTCCAACTAGCAGCACTATTCAAGATCTGTATAATAAATGGAGGGCTGCAGGATCCATTCTGAATGTGCAGAGGAACAGGCGAGCGACAGAGAGGATCCTTGAAATTATCGACAGAATTCGCATGGAGATTACGAGAAGTATCTGCAACTAGGTAAGAAGATTATTGAAACAGGTTGGTATAGCTTGAACATCGTGTCTCCTTGTACTAAAAGATATGAAATTATAAGCCTATCGTCTGACAGGCAAGAGTTGAAATCTGAGGATCAGGAAAAAAAAAGCGAGTTCATTATTCAAACTGGCTGCTAATAAATTGCTAACGGTTACTTGGATCCATTGCTTTACTTAATAGTAGCAGATGAGATCTGGTTTCATTTGTCAGGTTATGTAGGCTCCCAGAACTGCAGATACTGCTCACAGGAAAACCCACCTGGGAAGACCCACCTATTCTGCGTGAGAAACGTCTCCCCTTGTTAGAGAAGATAGCGTTTGACGCGCGTTGTCCGATATGCGCATTATTGGCCGCATAATTTGCAATTTCACGTTAAACAGTGCCAGAAATCTAGAGATCTTTAACTCATTCTATGCACAACAAATGCAGAGAAGCCACATGCAGTATTGCAACAAGATGGAGGAACCGCTCACTCATCCAACCAGAGTATGGCTCACATCACCAATGTGTTCCATGAAGACAGACTTGTCAGTAGAGGCCTTCAGCCCCTCAAGATCCCGGGACTCAACATCGTGTGATTTTTATTTATGGGAGATACTGAAAAGCGATCTGTATGTTGACAGTCCTAGCACAATAAACGATCTTAAACCGAACGTTACTGGAGAAATTAACATCACGCCTGCAGAATTACGGCGTGTTGCTGGTGACGTCATCGATGCCTGGATGCCCATGGTCGCTACCTCCAGCGTCTCCTATAAACAGGCAACTAAATGTTTTTTTTTTTAACGTTTCTATTGCGTATTCTTTCTGAGTTCATCGTCACTTGAATCTCGCTCGCGAGGCGCATCGGTTTTATATGGAACACCCTGTAGAATTTTTACGTGTTGCCAGTACATATCATTGGTCAGAACCGGTTAAAGTGTGCCTAGAGCGTGGGTTATTGTCAATGTACTCAAGGATTTTGTAGAAGCAAGTAATGCTTTCCATACATTCTTAACACATTAATACATGCACTTATTGGCAAATACTGCATATTCAATTCCTTCCCAATAACCCACTATGTGAAAATTATTGTTAAGATCTCAGACTGCGATAGTGGTTGGCAAATACTTCAGCCTCTAAGTAAAAAAAAGTGTAAGATATCGGAAACACATTAAACACATGCACTTTCACTCAGATACCCTATATTTTGTCAGCATTTCCCTCTGAAAGGAAGCAAAGAAAATATATTTGAAGACCCAAAATTGAACGTAGATGTCATTGCTTTAAACTTAAAAATATTGTTGTTGTTGTTGTCTTCAGTCCTGAGACTGGTTTGATGCAGCTCTCCATGCTACTCTATCCTGTGCAAGCTTCTTCATCTCCCAGTACCTACTGCAGCCTACGTCCTTCCGAATCAGCTTAGTTTATTCATCTCTTGGTCTCCCTCTACGATTTTTACCCTCCACGCTGCCCTCCAGTACTAAATTGCTGATCCCTTGATGTCCTACCAACCGGTCCCTTCTTCTTGTCAAGTTGTGCCACAAACTCCTCTTCTCCCCAATTCTATTCAGTACCTCCTCATTAGTTATGTGATCTACCCATCTAATATTCAGCATTCTTCTGTAGCACCACATTTCGAAAGCTTCTATTCTCTTCTTGTCTTCTTGTCTAAACTATTTATCGTCCATGTTTCACCTCCATACGTGGCTACACTCCATACAAATACTTTCAGAAGCAACTTCCTGACACTTAAATCTATACTCGATGTTAACAAATTTCTCTTCTTCATTGCCAGTCCACATTTTATACCCTCTCTACTTCGACCATCATCAGTTATTTTGCTACTTTGCTACTTCAAGTGACTCATTTCCTAATCTAATTCCCTCAGCATCACCCGACTTAATACGATTACATTCCATAATCCTCGTTTTGCTTTTGTTGATGTTAAATTGAAATTGAAATTGTTAAATTGAAATGATTTATTCATAAAATTATTGATTGAGATTGGCTCTACATAAGTTAAAAAAAGGAAAGCCAAAGATATCACTGTTTTTCCTCACTCCCTGTTATCAGTATCTGAGTGTTTTCTGCGCTTTTAGCGTAACTGTCGTTGCATAAAATGCCATTGTTTCTGCTGAAGCAGCAGCAGCTTTGGCTTCCGCTTGCTCAGCAAGCTTTTCTTTGGTGTCGTGTATCACATCACATATTTTTCTTTTTATTTCAAGAGCACTTTCTCATCACTGAAGCTTCTCTGTAAATGCAAAGTACTTGTCTACTCTCTTTGTTTTTGATTACTATTTTGTACGAATCATGCGATGAAATTCATACACGTTGGAGGTTTATTTATAACAGTTGTAAGTTCCCCATTAAGTGTTTCTGTATGAAATGTAGTCCAAATTAACCTCCCACTCTCTGAAATGTCTACGTATTACCAAAAGTATGTACCCACAAACTGTTATCCAGATTAAACTCGTATCCAAACCTTTGACTAAACAGAACCTAATTTGAACTGAATTGTAACTGGTCTGAATACAACTTGTCTTTATACTGAATGCGCAAGTGAAAAAAACAATATGCGGCCCTAATCAAAATACCCACTTATCTCGCGGCTTGACAACATTGGTGCAGATTTCTCGAAATCACAACAGCAAACAGCAGGCAGGCAACGGTTAAGCTAGTTTTCTGTTTTTAAATAAAATAGATAACCAAACAGTATTCAAATTGTTGCATACCACGTGGTGTAATGTGGTAATGCGTAATGATAAATCGTATTTAAACAGTAGCGTGGAGAGAGTAGCTATTCCTAGGAAATAATATTCCTAGGCAACGATTCTAGATTGAAGTATGTATTCAAAAAGACAGAGTAAAACTTCGCGTGATCTTCACTCATAACATTCGTCTGAACTACACTATGCTTAAAGTGAACAATAGTTAAAAAAAGGGTACAATGTTAGCAGAGAATTCCTGTAAAAATCAAACAGCTCAATCAGATGACATGTTAACGCATGACTCAGGAAAGTGGGGTGGTCTTTCTCTCAGCTCTGCGGAAGTGAACTAGGTTAGCTAGCAGACAATCATTCCGACAAACTAGTCTTAACTCAAACTTCTCTTTTCCTTTGTTAAAAAAAAATATTATTCAAAATTTATTCTCTCTATATACCAGGTGATCAAAATGTCATTATAAATTTGGAAACTTAATAAACCACGGAATAATGTAGATAGAGAGGTAAAAATTGACACACATGCTTGGAATGACATGGGGTTTTATTAGGGAAAAAAAAACAAAGTTCACAAAATGTCCGACGGATGGCGTTGGACAGCAAAACGTCAGTGACTGCGCATGACAATGAGAGAGAGAGAATTCTCCGGCGGTAATCCGGAAGGATACCGCCCTTCGATTGGCCTTTCGGTTCTAATCGAAGCGTTAGGTGCATTGCAGGTGCCAGCCACCCTGAAGCGGTCCAGCCAGCAGCCAGCAGCCAGAGGCGGTTCCTGCCATAAGCCAGCAGCGGTTCCTGCCAGCAGCCTGTGGCCAGCGTCCAGCGGCGGTTCCTGCCAGAAGCCAGCGTCCAGCAGCGGTTCCTGCCTAGCAGCGGGCGTCCAGTAGCGGTCTACGCCAGCAGCCAGTAGCGGTCTACGCCAGCAGCCAGTAGCGGTCTACGCCAGCAGCCAGCAGTGTCCCCGCCAGCAGCACGCAGCGGTCCTCGCCTGCGCCGGCCCCAGCCACCAGCCACCGGCCACCAGCCAGCTTCCCTCAGCGGTCGCAGCCACCAGCAGTCGTGGCCAGCGGCCAGCAGTGGTCCTCGCTGCCATCTGCCAGCAGCAGCAGCAGCAGCAGAGGCGTCCCCACCAGCCAGTCAGCCGGGTCGCCCCCCCCCCCCCCCAGCGGCGGCAGCAGAGTGGGGCTTAGGCCCCAGTCTCCTTCTTCTTTCTCTGTCCCGTTCTCCTCTGTGTCTCTCGTCGCCCTGCCCATCTCTCGTTTGCTCCTTTGTCTAGTACTGTGTTTTTTTCCCCTTATCATAATGTCAACCCCCACGACCTCTTCTACAGCCACCACCACTGCCATCATATACACCTCCCCCTCTGCTGCTGCCACCACTATCACGTGGTGTGCCGCTTCACTCCCCCCTCAGTCCATCCCCCACTCCTCACTCTCTCATCTCCCTCCCTATTTGTCGCCCCGTCCCCGGCTCCTCCCTCCCGCACCTCCTCTGATCCCTTCCCTCCACTCCCTCCCTCTGCTCCTTCCATTTCTACAGCCCTCGCCAGGGTGGTCGCACGGCGGGCTACGGCCCACGCTCCACTCTCCCCTTCACCTTCATCGTCCTCGTCATCATCATCACCTTCACCATCGCCTTCGCCATCGCCCTCACCATCTCCGGCGCCGCCTCCAGCCCCAGGACCTGCCACTCCCCTCCACATTCCAGTTGTCCCCATCCCCCACACCTCCTCCACCGCCAAGCGCCCCAGTGGCACCCCTGCCTCCTCTGCACCCAAAAAGGCTCCGCCTCATCCCCCTTCCCCCACCCCTGATGCCATGGATGTCTCCCCGCCCATCCCTGCCCCCTCCTCCTCCTCCTCCTCTACCCCCTCTCCTACCGCTACCTCCTCTCCCGTCCTGATCCCTCCCTCCTTGAAGCCCGGAACCTCACCCTCTTCCTTCGCCAGAATTGTCCTGGTGCCCCCATCTCCCACCTCACTCCTCGCCGTGATTCAGTACTCATCTCCTCCCCCAGCCCTACCCTCCACACAGACCTCCTTTCCCGCATCCCTGTCACCCACTTTGGCCCTCAAGCCTCCCTCACCCCTGCTCCTTCCCCACCTCCCTCCCGCCAACCCCATCCCCCGCATCACCTGCCGACCCTCACCGCTGTGATCACTCGGCTCAGTCCAGTGATCACGGAGGAGGAGGTGTTGGCGGAGCTTCAGGCCCATCCCCATCTGGAGGTGCGTGCGGTTCGCCGCATCCACAATGCTGCCGGCCCCACCCGCCTTTGCGGGTTTTTTCTGAGCATGCCCCTCCATAGACCGTCTCCTGAAGGAGGGTGCCCTCCTTTTTTAACCAGCGTTATAAAGTTGACCCCTCCCGTTCCCCTCCTCAATCCCTCCGCTGCCAAAGGTGCTTGCGGTATAATGCGCACCCAACATCTGAGTGCTGCGAGGCCCCCACCTGCCCGCACTGTAGGCAAGCCCACTTTTTACGGCAGTGCCCCAATCTCCAGTCCCCCCCTTCCTGTAATACCTGTAACCTCCCTCATCCTACCTACTCCCAGAAGTGTAAGGCCCGACCCCCTCCTACCACTCCTGAACTCACCATTCCTGTCTGCCCTCTGGACGCCCCCACCCCTCCCGGCAACTCCCTTCGCCCACCCCCTACCGCTGAGGACATCATCAGATTCCTCACCAATGTCCTTCAGAATGTTCATCCTTTTCAGCGCCCGCACACCCTCCAACAGATCTCCCTCGCCGCCCGTTCCGTTTTCCAACTCAAAATGTACGCCACCTACTCCAACAAGCAGGCCCATTTCACCTTCTCCCGTCTTGACACCTTCGTTTAAATCCCTGTCATGGCGCGGCCGCACCGTATTCTATTCAACAACATCCGCTCCCTTCCCGCCAACAAGAACCTCTTCCTGCACACCCTTGCCACCCACCACGTGGATGCCTTCCTCCTCAATGAAACCTTCCTGCAACCCCACCACACCGTCCACACTTCGCCCTACCTCCTCCACCACTCCAATAATCCCCTCCCGATTGCGCGTGGCGGAGTTGCAATTGGGCACCACCGCCACATCCCCATTCAGCTCCAACCTCTCCTTCCCGACCCCACCGAACACCTGATCCTTAGTCTCTTCTTCCCCGGCCTTACTGTTACCTGTGCCACCATCTATGTCCGCCCCAACGCCCCTATTCCCTTCGACTTCCTCTCCCACATCGACCGCACCTTCTCCTCCTACGTGATCGCCGCCGACCTCAACATCCATAGTCGTTCCGCTGCCCAGTTACGGCAGTGGCATCGGTTCTCCTCCCTTCAAGGCGACCTCATTCCCATCCCCCAGCACACCCGTCCCGAATCCAACTCCACTCCCAATGTTATCCTCTCCTCCCCCAACCTCCTTGGCCGCATAACGGTGGATGTCCTGGAGCCCGTTGGTAGCGACCATCTCCCTGTCCTCCTCACCGTTTCAGACGGTCGTCGCCCCTGCCCCGATCCTCGTCATGACCCTCCCCCTAAGTACGTCCATGACTATTCCCATGCCAACTGGAATGCCTACCGGGATACCCTCTCCACCCAGGTCGATAGCCACCCCCTCACCTACCACCACCCCGATGATGTCACCCATGCCGCCTCCTTTCTCCAGCAGACCTTGTCTGAGGCTGTGGAGGCCCACGTCCCTACTGTCGCCATCCACCCCCACCGTCCTATCTTGCCCCCACAGGCCATCCTCCTCCTCCGTGAATCCCGCCGTCTCTACCGTGCCTTCCTCCGCACGTGTGACCCGGACACACTACGACGCCACCGGCAAATCCAGTGACACATTCGTAATTTGCTCGCGGCTAAGAAACGCCGGGACTGGCGGCAGACATGCACCCGTTTAAGGGGCTCTGGAACGCCCTATACTTGCAATGTTAAAATAACGCTTATAAATTACATCTTTCCTCACAAAGTATTTGAGGTAGGAAGTTGAACTTTTTACAGATTATTTATTGGAATATGGGCTACAACTTAACACAGGGATTTTACAAAATTTTAGTTCAGTTATTAAAGATGATTTTTTTTCAATTGTAATGAAAATTCACAAAATTTTTTTGCAATTTTTTATTTATATATTCAAAAATATACAGTTTTTTGGAAAAAGGCTGTGTTAAATTATGCAGAAGGTACTGCGTAACATTTACTGAAAGTTTGAAACAAATATGTTTGGAAGATCCTTAGAAAACATGTAATTAGTATGAGAAAATAAAAGTTTTGGGAATCGAGCGACAAAGATTGGATTAACTTTTTAGTGCATTCCAGGTCCATAGGATGGATTATCTTCATCCTCTGCAAACTCCTCCTCCAGCTTCCTCTTGTTCCTCCTCCTGTTTACTCTTGCTTGTATTTCTAGACTCTTTACAGCCCTGTCTGCAGCCCGAAGGCGTTCCTTGTCTAAAGCAAGCATCGCTCGTACCATGTTAGAACCTATCTTCATTCCCATATTTCTAAATACCTTGCACCTTACAATGTTGCCATCATTGAAAGTCGCAACAGCATCATACACACCAAAGTGAAGTGTTTCTATTCCAACAAATACAGTCTTGGGGATTCTCGACCATATAACACTATTTACACTTTCATTGGGGTTTTGAGTTTTTCCGTGAATACACTTTTTCAACAGTTCAGGTGCTGCTAAGTCTCTGAAAATAGGTTTTATCACCTCCATTATTGCATGAGGCAGACTATGCTTATGAGTGTACACTTCACCAGTTAGCAATCCTTTGTTATATTTACACCAACTGTCTTCTTCTTTGGGACACAAGCTATGTTGGGGATTTTCATCGTCTTTATTGTTTATAGTAATAACACATACCTTTGGCTTTCCAACATTTCTCCTCTTCTTAAAAGCCTTCAGAGGATTTCTAATGACTTTACTTTTACTCATTATTATACTTCAACAAAACAGAGACTCAAGAAACAGAATTAATTACGAATATTTTCGAGATAACGACAGAGTAAATAAACATGAAACAATCGACAATCACACCAGCGATATATATTGAACCATCACAGGTTAGCCACGACACATACTTTATCTCACATCACTAAATGTACCTGATGAACACGGACGTTAATAATAACACCATTTGACAGCAGTTTAAGAGCGCCACAGTGGGTCACGCCCATGTAGAACACATTTCAAAAAAAATTTAAAAATAGTTGGTCTTCGGAATTGAATAAATTATATATCTATTAAAAGGTAATAGTCTGCAGATTCAGAAAACGCAAAAAAGTAAAAATTGAACTTTTCATGATTTTGAGCCTTTCCGGAGCCCCTTAACTGCTACCCTACCTATCAACTCGTCCAAGTTCTGGTCAGCCTTCCGTCGCCTTACCGGAACTAAACCCTCCCCCTCCATGATGATCACCCTTTCCCTGACACCCTTAGTAAGGCCAATCACTTTGCCTCCTACCTCTCCGATGTATTTTCCATCCCCGATGATCCCCAGTTCGATTACTCCCTCTTACCGGATATCCGCGATCGAACTGACACCTCTGTCCCTCCCCTCGCTTCTGGTTTCCAGTACTTGGACAACATTGCACACATGGAACTCAATGCCCCTATCACTACACAGGATCTCATTGCTACACTCCGCACAAAATGCAACACCGCTCCTGGTCACGATCGTGTCACCTACCGTCACCTTCGTGAAGCTCCTGTCTCTTTCCTCTCCACCCTGGCCAGGCTCTACAATGTAGTCCTGTCCACCGGTTACTACCCCGACCTGTGGAAAACCTCCCGTATCCTCATGTTCCTTAAACCTGGCAAACCGCCCTCCGACGTCTCCTCCTACCGTCCCATCAGCCTTACCTCGGTCTTCAGCAAGGTCCTGGAATCTATCCTCACCCGACACATCCACCAGCATCTCCACCAGCACCGCCTCCTTCCCGTTAACCAGTGTGGCTTTCGGCCATCCTTCTCTTCCGACGACCTTCTCCTTCACCTGACTCATCTCCTTTCCTAACAGCTTAATTCCCGTCGCTCCGCCATCTTCCTCTCCCTGGACCTCGAACATGCTTATGACCGCGTCTGGCATTCCGGTCTCCTCTTCAAGCTCCAAACCTTCGCCCTTCCCATTAACTACGTCCGTCTGATCGGCTCCTTCCTCTCCCGCCGTCCTTCCTATGTCACCATCCATAACACAGATTCCTACACCTTTTTCCCCTCCGCCGGTGTGCCCCAAGGCTCCGTCCTCTCCCCCCTTCTGTATCTTTTGTACACGGCGGACATGCCACCGCCGTCACCCCCTGTCCACCTTCTCCAGTTTGCCGATGACACCGCCTTCCTTGCCCTTGCCCCCACCCTGCAGCGCTCCCAACACCTTTTCCACTCCCATCTTGACCAGTTCACCGCTTGGTGCAACCAGGGGTTGCTCAAGGTCAATCCCTCCAAAACCCAGGCGATCATTGTAGGCAAAACCACCCCTTCCTTCCGCCTCCTTGATTTCTATCTCACCATCTATGGCCGTCCTATCGCCCTCACTCCCACCCTTAAGTACCTTGGCGTCACCCTCGACCGTCGCCTCTCCTGGACTCCCCACCTCCGGACAATCCAAGCCAAGGCACACTCCCGACTCAGTCTCCTCAAGCTCCTCTCCGGCCGTACGTGGGGTCTGGACCCCTCCACCATCCTGCACACCTATAAATCCCTCATCCGCCCTTTGTTACGCCCATCTGGCTTGGATCTCTGCCCCCCTACCTTTTATAAATCCCTCCAAATCCTTGAACGTCATGCTCTCCGCCTCGCCTATTGCATCCGTCTCCCCTCCCCCACGCGGATCCTGTACGATCTCATCCCCTTCCCCCACCTCCTCCTTTTCCTTGAAAGGATACGGATCCTTTACACCTCCCGTAAACTCGATCCTGCTCACCCGCTCGCCCCCCCTATCCTTTCCCACCCCCGCCCGCTGCCGCACCTGTATTCCCATGTCCCACCCGGTCTCCATCTCTCAACCCTCCTAACCCTCTAGCGAGGTGGCTTCCACCAGCTCCCCCTCCCTGATGATGTCCTCCTCCCCTCCATCTACCCCTCCTATCAACTTTGACCCTGCCCCCCCCCCACTTCCGCTGTCCTTTCCTTTAGGCACCCTCCCTCCCTTCTCTTCCTTCCCTTCTCTTTCCTTTTCCCCCGTCCCCTCCCTCCACCCCTCTTCCCCCGGGCTTCCCCTCCCCTTTCCTCCCTCCCCCTATCTCCCCTGCCCGTGGCATCTCTGCTCCCCCCTCTCGCTCTCCCACTCCCCTTCCTCCTCCTCCTCTCTTGGCAGGTCCCCGGACTCGCACACGCACAGTGAACATTCGCGCGCCGGAGGTCATCGCCATTAGTGTCTCGTGTGTGTACCTTCGTTTGTGTTTAGTGTTTGTTCGCCGAAACGCCGCCACTGTTCACGTGTCCCATCGCCATCATCCCTGTTTTGTGCGCCGTGTCAACTGGTGTTAGTGATGTTTTCTCGTCAGGCGTGAACGGCTCCGTGTTTTTTGTTTTTTGGTGTCTACATTGTTTTGCCCGCCATTTTGTATTCTCTGTGCCCCCTCTATTTATTACTTATTGTAAATCTCAAGGCTGAAGAGCGGCGTACTCAGCTGCTGACAGACCGCCTCGTGTAAGGTGATCAAAATCACAATAAAGAAAAAAAAAAAAAAAAGAGAGATAGAGAATCAGATGCGCCAGCAGTCGCGCAGCATGTTAACGTTTCCTGAAAAGGCGCTTTCAGTGAAACTGTGTTATCATCATGGGGAATGTGCTACTTCAGCGTTACGATCCTATCGCTATAGGAAAGGGATTCGAACGGGTAAAGGTCCGTTGACAAATGCAGCTGTGGCGAGAATGATTTCGAAGTTCGAAGCCACGGGTTGTTTAAACGATAGACCCCGTAGTGGCTGACCGAGCACAAGGTGTAATGCTGCTGAGACAGTTCAGGAAGAAATGGAGACTGTAGCGGGTTCGTCTATGCACGGGGAAGTAAGCGCTCGTGCAGTCCCACGTCACACCGGCATTCCATGCACTACTGTTTGGTTGGCACTTCGGCGTACCCTCCGATGCTATCCGTACAAAATCCATCGGCATCATGAACTGTTACCTGGCGATTTAATGAAGCGGGGGGAATTTGCGGTGTGGGCGTTTCAAAAGATGGCGGAAGATGACGATTGGTTGAGTAACGTGTTGTGGACGACGAAGCTCATTTCACGCTCCGAGGGTCTGTCAACGCCCACAACTGCAGAATTTGGGCTACCGAAAATCCTAGAACTGTCGTGGAAACTCCATTGCACGACGAGAAAGTCACGGTATGGGTTGGATTTACCCCATCTACCGTTATCGGGTCTTTTTTCTTCGGAGAAATGCGTGATTCTGGTTTTGTAACTGCTACCGTGACGGGTGAGAGATACGCCGATATGTTACAGAATCGCATCATCCGCAGCCTGGCTGATAAACGCCTGCTGGAACGTACGATGTTCATGCAGGATGGCGCTCCACCCCATATTGCTAGACGTATGAAAGATCTCTTTCGCGCGTCGTTTGGTGATGATCGTGTGCTCAGCCGCCACTTTCGTCACGCTTGGCCTTCCAGGTCCCCAGACCTCAGTCCGTGCGATTATTGGCTTTGGGGTTACCTGAAGTCGCAAGTGTATCATGATCGACCGACGTCTCTAGGGATGCTGAAAGACAACATCCGACGCCAATGCCTCACCATAACACCGAACATGCTTTACAGTGCTGTTCACAACATTATTCCTCGACTACAGCTATTGTTGTGAAATGATAGTGGACATATTGAGCATTTCCTGTAAAGAACATCATCTTTGCTTTGACTTACTTTGTTATGCTGATTATTGCTATTCTGATTAGATGAAGCGCCATCTGTCGGACATTTTTGAACTTTTGTATTTTTTTGGTTCTAATAAAACACCATGTCATTCCAAGCATGTGTGTCAATTTGTACCTCTCTATCTACATTATTCCGTGATTTATTCAGTTTTCAAATTTATACTGACTTTTTGATCACCTGGTACTAACACAAATTATTTACAAAAGTATGGAAAACTGGTAGAATCCGACCTCGAGGAAAATCAGTTTGGATTCTGGATTAATGTATGAAAACATGAGGCAATATTGACTCTAAGATCTATCTTAGGTTAAGCTTTTGTAGAGTTGGGGAAATCTTTTGACTGGAATACACTATTTGAAATTCTAAAGGTAGCAGAGATAAAATACATGGATCGAAAGGTTGTACAGAAACCAGATAACAGTTATAAGACTCGAACATGACAGGGAAGCAGTGGCAGGGAAGGGAACGAGACAGGGTTGTGGCCTATCCCCTATGTTAATCAGTCTGTGCATAGAGCAGGTGGTAAAGAAAACCAAAGGAAAATCTGGAGAAGAAATGAAAAATCAGAGTAATAGAAATAACAACTTTGAGGTTTGCAGGTGACATTGTAAATGTGTCACAGACAGCAAAGGACTTTAAACAGCAATTGAGCGGAAAGGACGATGTCTTTTAAAGGAGGATATAAGATGAAGATCAAGAAAAGAATAACAAAAGTAATGGAATGTAGTCGAATTAAATCAGGCGAGGCCGAGGGAATTAGATTAGAAAAAGAGAGGCTAACAGCAGTACACGAGTTTTGCTATTTGGGCAGTAATATAAATGATGAAAGCCGATGTAGAGAGGATATAAAATGTAGAGTGGCAGTGGTAGGAAAAGCGTTTCTGAAGAAAAATTTGCTGTCAAATATGTGAGCAGGCTCTGAAACGTAACGGCTACCAATTTTTTATGTGAAAATTCTTAAAGCTTTTCAAGCAAAACGAAAGTTATTAATATTCTACATCGTTATTTTCAATTTCTGCATGCTTATTTCTCAACATAGAACACGGCAAACTCACCTCTGATTGCACCACTCCGTCGCTATCAAAGTGAAGTCCTCAAAGATGTTCTTTAAGTATATTGAGAATGATCGATGACGGACAACCCAATGCGTCGCATTGCTGCATATACCGGAGCTCTCTTGTGTGGTCTGGGATTGTTATGCCGAAGAAGAGGGTGGCTCAGGTGTGAACGAACTTTCCGAACAAGAAACCCGACTACAGCACGCTGTTCCTCGGGTACCGACATAGCTAGGTTACACACCGCCATGTTACAAGCTAGAGAGCCTGTATAGGGAGGAGAGTGGCCAGCCAGACGATACGGCGGCCATTTTTCTGCCAAACTGCGGGGGGACTTTTGAATGGCCAGTAGTGGAGTACACACTCACCGAATCAAAAGCACAAGACAATATTGCGAAATTATTCGCTAAATGCCTTTCTTTACAGCTATAATATACTCATAGTACCCTACTACGAACAGCATAGGAAAATATGGTACAATGGCTGTAAAAATTATTCGTTACTTGCATTTATCTCCTTTAAAGTTCGTTTACTAGACATATTGCAATGAAAGTAACGTAAATTAAAAAAAAATAGTGTACAGCATTTGTTTTGTATCGGAAGTGCATAACGCTAAAGATTTAACGTACCGGTATTACGTCAGATGAATGAAAGTCGTAAGCAGTTGTTTACTTGTGACATGCAAAAAGTGTGAGCCGTATTAGTACTTCTTGTCACGTCTTCAAACATTTTGCATGTCACAAGTAAACAACTGCTTACGACTTTGTTTCATATACACTCCGGGAAATGGAAAAAAGAACACATTGACACCGGTGTGTCAGACCCACCATACTTGCTCCGGACACTGCGAGAGGGCTGTACAAGCAATGATCACACGCACGGCACAGCGGACACACCAGAAACCGCGGTGTTGGCCGTCGAATGGCGCTAGCTGCGCAGCATTTGTGCACCGCCGCCGTCAGTGTCAGCCAGTTTGCCGTGGCATACGGAGCTCCATCGCAGTCTTTAACACTGGTAGCATGCCGCGACAGCGTGGACGTGAACCGTATGTGCAGTTGACGGACTTTGAGCGAGGGCGTATAGTGGGCATGCGGGAGGCCGGGTGGACGTACCGCCGAATTGCTCAACACGTGGGGCGTGAGGTCTCCACAGTACATCGATGTTGTCGCCAGTGGTCGGCGGAAGGTGCACGTGCCCGTCGACCTGGGACCGGACCGCAGCGACGCACGGATGCACGCCAAGACCGTAGGATCCTACGCAGTGCCGTAGAGGACCGCACCGCCACTTCCCAGCAAATTAGGGACACTGTTGCTCCTGGGGTATCGGCGAGGACCATTCGCAACCGTCTCCATGAAGCTGGGTTACGGTCCCGCACACCGTTAGGCCGTCTTCCGCTCACGCCCCAACATCGTGCAGCCCGCCTCCAGTGGTGTCGCGACAGGCGTGAATGGAGGGACGAATGGAGACGTGTCGTCTTCAGCGATGAGAGTCGCTTCTGCCTTGGTGCCAATGATGGTCGTATGCGTGTTTGGCGCCGTGCAGGTGAGCGCCACAATCAGGACTGCATACGACCGAGGCACACAGGGCCAACACCCGGCATCATGGTGTGGGGAGCGATCTCCTACACTGGCCGTACACCACTGGTGATCGTCGAGGGGACACTGAATAGTGCACGGTACATCCAAACCGTCATCGAACCCATCGTTCTACCATTCCTAGACCGGCAAGGGAACTTGCTGTTCCAACAGGACAATGCACGTCCGCATGTATCCCGTGCCACCCAACGTGCTCTAGAAGGTGTAAGTCAACTACCCTGGCCAGCAAGATCTCCGGATCTGTCCCCCATTGAGCATGTTTGGGACTGGATGAAGCGTCGTCTCACGCGGTCTGCACGTCCAGCACGAACGCTGGTCCAACTGAGGCGCCAGGTGGAAATGGCATGGCAAGCCGTTCCACAGGACTACATGCAGCATCTTTACGATCGTCTCCATGGGAGAATAGCAGCCTGCATTGCTGCGAAAGGTGGATATACACTGTACTAGTGCCGACATTGTGCATGCTCTGTTGCCTGTGTCTACGTGCCTGTGGTTCTGTCAGTGTGATCATGTGATGTATCTGACCCCAGGAATGTGTCAATAAAGTTTCCCCTTCCTGGGACAATGAATTCACGGTGTTCTTATTTCAATTTCCAGGAGTGTATATACTGAATACCTCTCGTATAACAAACGAAAAAGATTACAAAAATCAGGTAATGTTAAATGTACGCTACTGTAATAACGACCAAATGTAACAAGAAAACTACCGTACGAGGTGCGGCTAGAAAAAAACCGGACTGATGTTGGAAAAAACATTTATTTTTAATTATTTACAATTTCATGTTATCTCCTTCAATGTACTCTCCTCCTCGGTCTCTACACCGCTCCATACGAATTTTCCACTGTTCGTAGCAATGCTGCAGATCATTTTCGGTAAGTCCATACATTACTTCCGTCGCTTATTCTTTTACTGCTTCAACAGTCTCAAATCTAGTTCCTTTCAAAGCTGACTTGACTTTAGGGAAAAGAAAAAAGTCACAGGGGGCCAAATCAGGTGAGTAGGGTGGATGATCTAAGATGGGAATGTTGTGTTTTGCCAAAAACGTCTTCACTGACAACGCACTGTGAGCTGGGGCATTGTCTTGGTGAAGGATCCATGACTTTTTTCTCCAAAATCGTTCCGTTTTCTCCGTACTCGCTCACGTAGGGTAGCCAGGACTCTAATGTAGTCATGCTGATTCACTGTTTGTCCCTCTGGTACCCAATCAATGTGCACAATCCCTTTGATGTCAAAAAAAAAAAAAAAAAAAAAACAATCATGATTGCCTTGAATTTCGATTTTGACATTCGTGCTGTTTTTTGTCGTGGAGAACCAGGAGTTTTCCAATGCATCGATTGGCGTTTAGTTTCGGGATCGTAAGTAAAAAACCACGATTCATCGTAAGTAATAACATTTTGTAAGAAGGTGGGATCACTTTCAATGTTTTCCAGGATGTCAGAACAAATCATTCTTCGGCGTTCCTTCTGTTCAATTGTGAGACACTTTGGAACCATTTTTGAACACACTTTGTTCATGTTGAAACTTTCATGAAGAATCTGCCTAACACTTTCCTTGTCAACTCCTGTTAACTCAGACACTGCTCTGATTGTTAAACGGCGATCTTGTCGAACAAGTTTACCGATTTTTTCAATGTTTGCATCAGTTTTTGCTGGCAATGGTCTGCCAGTGCGAGTGTCATCACTGGTGTCTTCGCGGCCATCTTTAAATCGTTTAAACCACTCAAACACTTGTGTTCGCGATAAACAATCATCGCCGTACACTTGTAACATTACTTGCAGATTTTCCTAGTTTGAAACAAAATTTGATGTTAACACGCTGTTCTTTCTGTACACTCAACATTTTCCGACGCACAGACAAAACGTCAACTACTTAAAACAGACGCCACGGGCAGACTGAGTGCAGGAGGCAGATGAAACTCGAGCAGTAGGCGGAGCGAGAGTCACGTGACAGGCCACGCGACTTTCAGCCTTATTGCATTCGTTTTATTGTTTCACCAGTGCTAGTCCGGTTTTTTTCTAGCCACACCTCGTATCTCTTCTACCCCACAGTAAGTAGGCCTATTAAAAACTGTCTTCAAGAGTACCTACGATTAGTTACTATGAATAATGTTTCAGCAACCACAACTGCGGAAAACGTGCCTACAACTTGCCTGCGGCAACAGTCAGGCAATAATACTGAAAACAAAATAATGCCTAGTGTTCTGATTCGGAACGAAATAAAGTTTGACGCTATAAAGTCGAATGAGCATGGCACAACAATTACAGAAACATTCTGTTTCCAGCAAGGGCTGTCAGATATTGGCTTCAGAAAAGCTTGTGATGCTTCTACCAGTATGCACGCAAACGCTAAATACGTACTAAAAACGATATACAGCTAAATCGAACATGCATGCACAACGCATAACAGGTCTCTCAATAATTCAAATACCTTTTAATCGTTTCCAAAAGTCCTCTCAACTTCAATTCTGTTGTGTCGACAAGAGGTGCCGACACAGTGTTTTTGAGGGGGCCGAAATGCACGCTATAAGCGCACGAAGGATGGCGTGAAGTCTGAAACAGGATACGTAATGAATGCTATAAAGAAAAGTACGTAGCTGCAGTAATAATTAACTTTATTCCATCATAGTTGTACATCGCTCTTGAAGATACAAATGCGACTCTGTAGATACATGAAGTTACTAATGGCGCCTTGGTAGGTCGTAGCCATTAACTTAGCTGAAGGCTATTCTGTCTCTCGGCAAATGAGAGAAAGGCTTCGTCAGTGTAGTAGCTAGCAACGTCGTCGTACAACTGGGGCGAGTGCTAGTCAGTCTCTCGAGACCTGCCGTGTGGTGGTGCTCGATCTGCGATCCTGACAGTGGCGACACGCGGGTCCGACATGTACTAATGGACCGCGGCCGATTTAAGCTACCACCTAGCAAGTGTGGTGTCTGGCGGTGACACCACAAATTCAACTCAAAAGCACGGCGAACATAGGAAGCGCGAGAGACGTTTGGCAGAAAATTGGCGCCAAAGCTAATCAACCAATCACGGGCAACTTCACCTATGGCCACTCTCTCCCTACACAGGCTCTCTAGTTACGCGCTACAGTTCGGAGCCCTCTAGCGGCTGAAGGCTGAAACTTTGTAGACGTGAAGAATAAGGTTGAGGAATATTAGTAACGCTTTTTTAATCTGAAAAAAGCTTTAAGTTTTCACATAAAATTGAGAGGGATTACTTCTCATCACCCTCTTGTAGGTTTGTTAGGTACTATTTTTCTGCAAATACGGGAAAGTGGCCTATATCGCACCGGCTCTCAAATCGCACCACCATGTTTTTCGATTTACCGGTCATACTTACTCACCACCTAATGGGAGTAATTTCAACTAGGGAACACTCCCATGATGCTACAATAGTTGTTTTCAGTGGCTGCGGTAGTTTGTGTTGTATTTGGTTTACAAGATTTGCATGTAAAATTTGTCTACTTTTCGTAAGGATTCTGCTACTAAGGTACGAAACATAATTTCATTCGTATCTATTACACTCCAATCCCAAAGAAAGCAGGTGTTGGCACATGTGAAAATTCCGAACTATCAGTTTAATAAGTCACAGCTGCAAAATACTAACGCGAATTCTTTACAGACGAATGGAAAAACTGGTAGAAGCCGACCTCCGGGAAGATCAGTTTGGATTCCATAGAAATGTTGGAACACGTGAGGCAATACTGACCCTACGACTTATCTTAGAGGAAAGATTGAGGAAAGACAAACCTACGTTTCTAGCATTTGTAGACTTAGAGAAAGCTTTGGACAATGTTGATTGGAATACTCTCTTTCAAATTCTAAAGGTGGCAGGGAAAAATACAGGGAGCGAAAGGCTATTTACAATTTGTACAGAAACCAGATGGCAGTTATAAGAGTCGAGGGGTATGAAAGGGAAGCAGTGGTTGGGAAGGGAGTGAGACAGAGTTTTAGCCTATCCCCGATGTTATTCAATCTGTATATTGAGCAAGCAATAAAGGAAACAAAAGAAAAATTCGGAGTAGGTATTAAAATCCACGGCAAAGAAATAAAAACTTTGAGGTTCGCCGATGACATTGTAATTCTGTCAGAGACAGCAAAGGACTTGGAAGAGCAGTTGAATGGAATGGATAGTGTCTTGAAAGGAGGATATAAGATGAACATCAACAAAAGCAAAACGAGGATAATGGAATGTAGTCGAATTAAGTCGGTTGATGCTGAGGGAATTAGATTAGGAAATGAGACACTTAAAGTAGTAAAGGAGTTTTGCTATTTGGGGAGCAAAACAACTGATGATGGTCGAAGTAGAGAGGATATAAGATGTAGACTGGCAATGGCAAAGAAAGCGTTTCTGAAGAAGAGCAATTTGTTAACATCGAGTATAGATTTAAGTGTCAGGAAGTCGTTTCTGAAAGTATTTGTATGGAGTGTAACCATGTATGGAAGTGAAATATAGACGATAAATAGTTTGGGCAAGAAGAGAATAGAATCTTTCGAAATGTGGTGCTACAGAAGAATGCTGAAGATTAGATGGGTAGATCACATAACTAATGAGGAGGTACTGAACAGAACTGGGGAGAAGAGGAGTTCGTGGCACAACTTGGCTAGAAGAAGGGATCGGTTGGTAGGACATGTTCTGAGGCATCAAGAGATCACCAATTTAGTACTGGAGGGCAGCATGGAGGGTAAAAATCGTAGAGGGAGACCAGGAGATGAATAAACTAAGCTGATTCGGAAGGATGTAGGCTGCAGTAGGTACTGGGAGATGAAGAAGCTTGCACAGGATAGAGTAGCATGGAGAGCTGCATCAAACCAGTCTCAGGACTGAAGACCACGACAACAACAACATCTATCACACATAGTTAAGATATATTTAAGTACTTTTTGACATCGTTATAATTGTCATTCAGTTAATTGTTTAGTTTGCAGCATGAAAAAATCACAAAATGGCGTGATTGGCGAAATCGCACCACTGCTGAGTTGGTTAAATAACACCAGTGCGATTTAGGAATCTTTACTGCTGCGATTTAAGAACCTTAGTAATGAAAGTCACTTAGGCTGAATCTTTTAATACATTTTTGGAGTCTAAAATTCCTAAGCCAAAAAAGTAATTTTGCGGTGATCGTGAAAGTTGACGTTTCATAACAGGTATTATTTTTTTCCCTTCTTCATTACAGGTTTCCATTACGTTGGCTGGGAAGAAATACTGGAAATGTTCTCCATATAGTATGACACGTGCACTGGAGGATTTTAACGAACGGAAAATAAAACTGAACGAATTTTGAAGATACAATGAAATACCAAAGATAACGTTTCTAAGACATATTCGAGGTGAAGTTCTACGGGGAGTCAACCGTGGAAACAATGGGGCAGTGAGTGGGAGACAAACAGGATTACCACTTTCAGCTGAAGAAAAACTTGTTAATGTCAGTTTAGAGTTCGAAGAGAACCTATTCTGTCTTACGATAACTGACGTAAGGAAGTTAGCTTTTCAAATACTTGAGGCTAATCCCAATCTTGACAATCCATTAAGTAGAGAGAAAAAAATGGCTGGTAAGAAATGGTTGTACGCTTTTTTGAAACGTCATCCGACACCAGCTTTACGACGGCCTGAAAACGTGTCTATTGCTAGGGCTAGAGATTTAAAAAAGAAAATGTTAACAAGTTTTTTGATATCCTGGAAAAAATTGTAGACGAGCGTAAGCTAAATGCACTGACCATTTTTAGTGTTGACGAATCGGGTTTCTCAACTGTACAAAAGAAATCTCCTAAGATATTGGCACAGAAGGGGGAAAATCAAGTGCGTAGTGTTTCTAGTGCCGAAAGAGGAACTAACACTACAATTGTCTGCTGTACGAGTGCTACTAGTGGTAATTATGTGGCCCCCATGGTAATATTTAAGAGGCTTGGGATGCATGCTTCCTTGAAAATTGGTGCTCCACCAGGAGCTCTTGTGGAAATTTCAGACACTGGTTATGTTAATAGTGAGCTCTTCCTTAAATGGCTGGAGCATTTTATTGCTTATGTCAAACCATCGGTAGAGAGAAAAGTTTTCTTGTGTTGGACGGTACGGCAAGAAAAAAGGAATAAAAGTGAGATAGTGTTAATACTTTCACCCTTCTTTACCTCCTCTGCATTACTGCAGATGACGTGTCACCGAACACATTTGTACTGTGCATGCAGTACACGTGAGGTGCCTAGTTGATTCCACTGCCCTGTGTGGAATACATAAGTTCTTGTGCACTTCAGTAACCTGCTGTCTTCATGATGATGATGTCCCCAGCGCACAAAACAGGATTTTTTTTCTTGAGGCTGAAATTAACTTCGCAAGGAACTGCTGCTACGAATAAACTATAACTCATTTGGGATGCCACTCGCGTTTTTATTGATATAGACACGAGAAACTACTCTTGACCACAACGTATTGAACATATCTTTCCACAGTCATTATATCTGGCTAAAATAACATGAAATACATCCTGCCACAGACAACATGTCTGTCTACTGGAACCGTCAGAACTGGAGAATAAAATTACATGAATCAAATACTACTATTACAGACAACATGTCTGTACCTAGCGACGGTCGGAACTGTAGTAAATAAAACTGCATGAAACAAATACTGCTATAACAGACAACATGTCTGTCTACTGGAACGGTCAGAACTGGAGAGCCGGACTGCCCGAGACACTTCGCGCGCCAAGCCAGCAAGGCGTGACCCGAACGCCACCGAAGTGCATCGCCAGTAATATCGTCAGTCTTTTGTTTTAGTAATACTTTGAATTTAATAATTTTGAAATGACTGATTGATAGCTGGCTGTTGAGAGACGTTTATTTTAAAAAATGAAGTAATTTGGATGACAGGTTTAATTAATAATAGCAACTAACGTTTAACGTTTTGGCGCCCTACCGCCGAACACAGCAGCCAATCACAGAGCAGCAGCATCATGCAGGCGGTCTTTCTCACGGGAATGGTACCGAATCTAACATCTGTCACCGGTACCTCATCCCACATTGCGTCATCTCTATGCTTCTTGTATCTCCACTGCCCTGGGAATAGCTTCCTGGAGCCTAATATGATGGCTGAATAAGCCAGAAATATTACAATGGACACTCGACACACTCCAAGAATCTCGCAGCTATTAAACTTGCAAGGTCGCATGGTGTCTTACAACTGCTGAGGCACACTCGACTACAAGAACTTGAAGCTAATAAACTTGCAAGGTCGCATGGTGTTTTACAACTTCCGAGGCAAACTGCACACCGTTTGCAGCCCCTAAATGTGGCAATTCTCAAGCCGTTGCAAACCAATTATCATGAAGCACTGTGCAAACGGCTACGAGCTAATGAGCCTCCTGTGACTCAGTTCTAGGTTTGTTCTCTGCTCTCCGAAGCTTACACGCCGAACAGCGACCTTGAGCAATGCAATGAATGGTTTCAGAGCCACTGGAATCTGGCATCTTTTCCGATGCTGACATTGTTCCAGCCATTACCCATTCACAGAAAAGCAACACAAATCAACTCTTCCCAATGACAGTGCTGAGAATGGTCGTCTAGAAGCTGAAGAAGGCCTCTCAAACGCAGCAAATACAAAGGTGTCGCAACCACTTCAAATTAGCCCTTCCAGAAGTCTTGCTGTGACAGTCCATGAAATAAGTCTGTAGCGGGACTTTGAATTTCGCCGCGCTACACTCGTTCGCTCCGATAAAAATATCCCGTCGCAGCGGTATGAGCGCTCGACGGCAGAGAAAATACCAAAATTGTAACCTTTTTTGTTTTCTATCCGTTTTCAATTGTCTCTTGTTAGGCGAAGCTTAAGGCAGACGTGATCTGATGCTGACGTAAAAAAACTTAATGGCTAATCTTGATCTGATTGTAATGTGTAGACATTGTGGAAGTTGTTAAGAAATTCGGAGGATGGAAGTAGCAAAGTGAATTAAATTGCATACAGTATCAACATGATTTTAATTGGTATAAATTAGTGATTCCTGGACTATTGCAAGATTTCGGAGCAGTTTTTTCACGCAGAAGTGAAGGAGATTTTTGAAGACCTGGACGCCGCCCGAAAGAAGACATGCTAACCTGGTAAAGAATGAACTCAAAGCTACGCCATTTCCCCCTGTCAGTTACATTTTGTTGTTCTCTGTTCTTTTTCAAAAATTTTTGTAGTGGAAATTGGTTTAACTTTTGCTCAAAAACGCCACAAGGACCACCCCAACAATAGCTTTTCTGAATAACGAAGTCCGATAGATTTTCTGTAATACAAAGTCCGAATTGCTTTTCATTCTTTCCCTTTTTTCACGGTCATTCACGATTTTCAAAAAAACCATTTTCACTTACGATTTCTTCTCACATTTTCAACCTTTTCTTTTTTTTCTAACGTCCTGTCACGGTCGCCAGTTGTAGTGGTTAATAAAAAAAGAAAAATAGAAGGATGTAGGCTGCAGTATTTATTCTGAGATAAAGAAGCTTGCACAGGACAGAGTAACATGGAGAGCTGCACCAAACCAGCCTTCCGACTGAAAACAAAACGAAAACGACTAAACAGCAACTAAATTCAATAAAGTACTCATAATCGAGGCCGAATCCCAGCAAGACTTCGAGAGTCCGCAAGAAAAAGCCAATCAAGTCCCACACCTTTAACCTGAACCACCTCGAAAACGATGGCCATCCCCCTAATTGAGTATGACGTGCTATTCCACATTGTAGCCTCGCAAGTTGTTCCGAGCTAACGTTTGTTTTAGAATAGCTTCCTGCATGTAACTTCGGGGACTGACATTTAGCAGCCTATCTGGGAGACACACGTGCACCTGGCACTGCGTGCAATGGGAAAGCTAGTCCCATAGTGCTCAGAGCCATTTGATCCATGGGGAAGCTATTCCGTGTCTTACTGAAGGCGTACATTCGCCACCTATAAGAACCTAAATAAACGATATTAAATATTATTCAATCATTTTCAAAATCGGTACACTACCTTTTGTTACTCAGGAGAAGAACGTATAAAAATTTCAACATTGTAACTATCATAGTTTCGGAGAGAGAAAAAAATTACTTAAAAAGTCGAAAACCGACGCTTAGGGAATTAAATTCAGTTAGGAACTATAATAGTTTATCTTTTGGTATCATTTAAAAAACACAAACAGAACTTTCAGGGTGCAGAATTAATTAATTGAGATTTCCATATTAAAACTAATTATTTTTCGTTTTCGTAATATAAAAATCAGACAAAATTATTATTTGTGCCTGCATTGTTGTGGGAGTAAATGAGAGTGTGTACGTGGGACATTCTTCAAATTTTAATGTTGCATTATATACCGTCTTAAGCAACCTGCAAGAGTTACACAAGCCTATCATGGGAAAATGATCCTAGGGGATTTGGCCACTTTGTTGATGATGTAACTCTAGGTGTGATTGCTATTGTAACAGAGCAGCCAGAAAGTCAGCTGGACTAAAATCTGTATCTAAAGAATATTTCCAGAATTATTGTCTTTTCGTTTTCGTTTATTAAACATTACATTAATATTTGTATGTCAGATTGATGCAAATGCGTCTGTGTGTAACGATTGGTGCAGGCCAGTTTTGGCGCTAGTATGATCATGACGGTTCCCACTCGTTACTAGATAGTTATACTGGGAGTTAGGCCGGAAGGAGGAGTCACTCGCTAGCTTTAAACGCGGACGGTCATGTTACTAGTGCGAGTCAAAATATTGTGTAAGATGAAGAATTACTTAGCATTTCAGTTATTGGTGAGCTAAGTCGATAGCAGTTGTTGTTGAGGACTGCTTGGCAAAATTTCAGAGATTTTGACTAAATCTGTTGGACAGATATTCGCATGTGAAATATTGGCCTTCATAGTACCCGCATGGCATGTTTCAGTATTCAGCCACTGAGCATTTTTTGGCGAGGAGTTTCTTTTTTAGAAATCCATAAGAAGGACCGAATGTAATACCTCATGTTAGTGATGAGGTTAATAACTGTGAAAACGTAGTTTGATTCGGGTCAGGTTTGGACAGATTTCTGGCTGCTGTGCTTGTGAAATGTGTGTATGAATTTTGAACTGGAAGGAAATAGCCAATAGTTTAAATGTGGACTGGATAGTACCCTTTCTTTGGGTATCAAGGTCAAAATAAACAATTTTGTGTGGAAATTTCGGATATTATTTTACAGAAGTCAATCCATTTTCTTACCGCCCAATGAAATCTTTAATACTGTATTTGTACAGAAATTTCTTTCATAACTAGAGTTATGCAGCCTCAGTAATTGTAGATATAAGGTGGTGTCTTTCATCATCGCTGCTTTCACATAACCTTGTAAGTATCTACATTGCCGAGTGAAGTGACACTGAGCAGAGGCCATTCTGGGATAGGTGAATTTTAATTTGCAGCTTGCTTCACTCAGTGCTATTGAACTTTTTAACCCCACCCCGCCGCAATTGGTGCTTTATTGGCCGGGAAAAACAATAGTAAAGTTCGGGTGCGTGGGAACTTTATAAAAAAGCAGCAGTGTTTAAATGGATTCATGAAATATTCACAGATGAGCGATAATGGAACTATTGTGGGACAAGAGACACGTGTGCTAATGAACTGTAGTTGGAGCGCATCGACAAAGAACTCGAGTGCAAAGTTATTAGTGAAGCGTATCACGCAGCGAGAACAATTGACGGTGCGCTGTAGTCATAGAGTAAAAATCTCTGGAGTGAGCACTGCGTTCTGCGCATGTTGCCAACATTAAACCAGGATTGTCACTTGTTTTCGGGACTTCGCTGTGCGTGTGTGCTTTCCTCAGAGTTTGAAGTGGAAATACAGAAGCGTCCGATCTTACCCGTCGGCTTTGACCCATGACGTCACAAATACCGCGGAAACGACCATAAACAACAATTCCAATATGGCGGATATAAAAACATCGAATACGTATTGTAAACACTGAAATACACAAGTTTCACAAAAAGCCTAATGACTGTAACGGGACAAGCGTGGGAAATTGGGGGTTTTTGGGTGGGGAGAAACTAAATATGTCGTTATGCGGTGGGGGGAGTCTGCAGTGCCCCCCCATCCCCCCACAGGCTTCATTAGTGTCAAATCAATATTTTCGAATCATAGGCGGCCGCTGCCGCGGCCGCATTCCAAAAAAAAAAAACTCCCAACCTAACCTCAAGTGGGCTACGCTACAGATCAATATGTTCATCAAATTGCTTCATATTACGTATACATGTTCTTTAAACAAGAGTACATCAAACCATGTATTAGGTTTTCCGCGCCGTAATGACGTCACACACCACAACACGCTTACGTCACGGGTCAAAGCCGACGAGTAAGATCGGACCTTTCTGTTGACCCTTTGAAGTTTATAATATCAAGAGTTTTTGCTATGTTCTCACCCTTCGTTGATAGTGTAATAGCGATGGTGAATTACTGTTGTTGCTACGGATGCAAAGAAAAATATGCGAAAGGAGGGATCGTAACTTTTCATGGGTACTATGTTTAAACATTTCGAGACGCATTATAATTAAGGCTTGATTCTGTAGACCTATTTTTCTACGATTTTATGACTATATAATATATATTACGGCTCGTACAAAAGCTCACAAACAATCGCTTCCTCTAGTAAATTTGCTAGTGGAATGGGAAAGGGAATGGTTAGTTGTTTCAGCAAATACTATCCTCCATGCATTTATCAGTGACTTGTCGATTATGTATATAGATTTGAAAGACGGGAGACATATAAATTCAATAGAGTGGGAGTCTGTAATTATCTTCGTATAATATGTGTGTCCAAACCTTTTGATTACTATAAAGTTACAGTAGGAGACCAGGTTAAGTGTGTCTAGGACATGGAGAATGATTATGTGTGATTTATATCTTAGTTTCCCAAAGGATGAACAATGAGTAAAGACATGGCTCCAGAAATAAGGAGGTGTAATTTTGTCCCCACAAAATATTCCAAAGTATGTTCAAAACACTTTGAAGAGGAATGTTTAGAAAGAGAAAAATTTGGACGTGTGCGGCTGAAGGTAGATGCTAAACCAACTATTTTTAATTTTCCACAGCACCTACTACCAATTTCTGCATTCAGCTTAAATACATTTTCTGCACAAATCAAATAAAAAACACAATAGTGTAGATAATCAAAGAACACATTCATCTTCTTTGGTGTATTTTTCCTTCAATTTATTTTAATGACCATTTGATTAAGAAGCATAAAATATTAGTAAACATGTCCCCAAAGTCTTTCATTTGTGTCACTTTCCACTTCCCTTAATGGTGTTACATGGGTTGTCTGTTACATGACCAACTCTATTTGCTTTACAGTACATTTATTCTCCAATCGCCTTTTTTCCCCCTTCTTACTTATTCTACTACTTATTTAATAAACAGGGAGCAAGTACGTAAAATGCGTTAAATAAACACTTGAAAGTGTCACCAGTAAGAAAAATTGTGCTTTAGGTCGCAAGAACGAGAAAATAAATACGCAGAAATAGCAGAAAAAAAGGACGAATTAGCAGGGATATAATCACTAACGTGAGGCAAATTCGGTGTTTTTCGGACACTTGCAAAAGTACTAGCATACTGTCAAGTAATTTTGCAAGACCATCAGTGCAAAAATGTACGTCAGGCTCTGTAATACTATAAAGTGCCGTATCATACCGAAAACTACCAAAAATCGAGTGCATCTGAACTGTGACACCAATCGCAAAGAAGCAGAATGCAGTATCACTTGCCCTTAAAATTTACGTAGCGCAACATATATAAATAATCCACGACACGTACGAAAAGAATCCGTTTGTACTAGCGATGTAGTGACATTCGAAATATACAGGGCGCTATACGGACAAACACCCGACATCCCGAGAACACGTGACCAGGCCGACAATGTGTGTTGACAACACAAAATCTGTTCTGCGCATGTGAATGCTCACTCCAGAGATATTTACTCTAACTGTAGCAGACGATGTGCCGACAACTGACGACCGACAGGCACCGCGGTACAGCAGTAAACTAACCAGACGGGAGGTTGGAGCCATGGCGGACGCGGTGGTCCCTAAACTGGGCTTGAATTTGCTGAGCCTGCTGTATGGACCCGCTGTTCCATCTTGCCGTGGTGGAGACGTCTGAAGACAAAAGTTAAAGTTAAGTAGTGTTTTACTTCACTGTGTGTGTGTGCTGAAAATCTGTCTGAAATGGCTGAAAGTAAGCAGAAAATTGTAGATGAGGAGCAGAAGATAGAATTAAATAAGGAAAAGGACGAAAGTGATACCATGAATTTTAGTTTTGATGTATCGCAACATAATGATAGTGGTTTACCTGAGTCCATGTCGTCTAACTATGGTGTAGATAATGAACTGAGCGCAGTGGAAGCCAATGCTGAATATATACCTGTTACTGTTAAAGAAATGAAAGAGGAACCAATGTCAGTGAACCAAAAGATAGTGTTTCAGATGTGTTTGCGAATATTCTCCAGCATATGAAATGAATGGTTTATATTCCGAAATTAAAACGTCATTGAGATCTGATATTGACAAAAAAATAAATAAAATAGGATTAAATATTGACGCCAAAATGAGTCAAATGGGTTCAGAAATGAAAGCTTCAATAATTTCTGACATTGATACTGAAATGAATAAACTAGGTTTGGATATAAATGAGTTACACAGTGATGTTGTAGAAATGGAATCCAAAATGGAAAATAAAATTTATAATTTGAGGGAATTGTGGAAAAATAACCTGCCTCTGTTTGGAAATAATATTAAGAGTGATATCAATCAGGTCGTGCTAGAAAGTAATGCTGCAATGGTAACAGTGGAAAGTGAACTAACTTCCCAGATTAAGCAGGTTGCTGAGGGTAGCGAACAATTCAAAGAATATGTAAATTCCGAAGTGGATAAAATTCATGAATAAGTACACAGTGTAGAAAATTACTGTGAGGTTAACAATGCTGCCTTAGAAAGTAAAATTAAAGAAGGGAAAGACAGGTGTACAAAATTTGGAGCACAAGTGGCTCATAAAATCACTAACATACAAACTAACATTAGTCAGTTAGGTACCAGTGTGGATGGACAGTTGTGTGAACATGACAGTAGACTAACCAAAGTAGAACGGTGTGTCAACAGCAGTAGTGGTAATTCCTATCTAACAGTGCAATAGACTCATCTGAAATAGCATATGTAACACATCGACAATTTTTGAAATTTGATCCAAACAAGAACGTGCATCCGAAAGAATTCTGGAGCGACTTGATGAGAGTTGTGAGGGAAGTAGAAATCAAAAACCGAAAAAGCCCCTCGTATATACATGATTTGACAGTAAATTACATAACTTGGAGTGATCTGATGGTCGAACAAGATTTCTTATGGGAGGAATAGGAAAATGCGGAAAGTAGAACAATCAAACAAACTATGATCCCAGTCGAAATTTACGGGATTAAATTCCAAGTACTTTTAGACACTGGATCCCAAATTTTTGCTATTTCACAACTTTCTTTGAACATATTTCCAATAAACCTGGGGTAGTTATGATGTCAGTAAATGGTGTAAAAATTGTGGGAGCAACTGGCATATCCAGCAAGTCTATTCGAGGACAAGTGTTGATAGGATTTGAAATTAATGGAAGAAAATTTGAACACGACTTCCTGGTCGTGTCTGATTCGAACGCTGGCATGATTTTAGGTATTGATTGGTTAGGCATAGAAAAAGTATTCATTGACTGAGGGAACGGGATTGTCAAAATTAATAGTAAATCTGGCATTTTGGAAAATAGGTTTGAGGACAACGAAATTTCATGGGACACTAAAGTTCATTCATTGATATTAGAATTAGACCCGGGAAATGATGGTTTGTCCAATCAATATACCATGTCAAGAAGGTTAATGATTGATAACAACAACAGAAACTTTTAAAATTATTGAAGAAATACAAGAACTTACATCAGAACAGAAACCGTTTTGTTTAACATTCTAACTGATAATCAGGAAGTGTTTTCAGGTAAACTAGGGATAGTAAAGTATTTTCAATACCGCATTGAAGCAATAGAACACGAACCATTTTTCGTGAGACCTTATCCAATACCTCTAGCTAAGAGAGAAGCAGTGCAGATGAAATCGATAAAATGATTGAACGGGGGTTTTCGAAAGGAGCAATAGTGAATATAATAGCCCTCTCATTATTGTAAACAAGAAAGATGGAGGCGTGCGAGTGTAACCGATGCACGAACTCTAGCCAAGATTGTAAAAAGAGAAGTAGATCGCCCAGAAAATTTAGACAATCTGTTGCAAAAGTTCCACAGTGTGCGATATTTGACTAGCTTAGAGCTGACGACGGGGTATTGGCAAATCCCATTGCATAAAGAATCTCGAAAGTACGCTGCATATCTACTTGCAGGAAAATGTTACCAATATAGAGTTGTTCCTTTTGGTCTCAATACTTCCGTCCCAGTCTTCATTAGGGCTTTAGATTCTGTGCTAGGAAGGGAACTAAGTGCTAGATTGACAATATGTGTGGACGACTTGTTGATTGCCACAGGAAATTGGAGGGTAACATTAGTTTTTGTCACGACAGACTAGTGTAATACGTGGCTTTGGCTTTTTCCGTGACTGGACTTAAGGATAGGTTGTTAGGAAAGAGTGACGTATAAGAAGCTAGTGTTATAAAGTATATAGAGTAACGGGATGTACGTACAGTGACGTCTCCTGTAACATAGAGGTCTATATTCTCCTTGTTTATGCCATGAGGTGTGTTGGGAAGGGAGGAAAAGCAGCCCAAATATTCTGCGTTATGATGGACCTTCCACCACCACTTGTCAAATTTGAGAAATATTATAAACTTTTGCATAATACCCTAACAGTATTCAGTGAGGAATTTATGTTGAGGGTAGCGAAGGAAACTATAGGTATTTGCCAATCTACTGATATTGCAGCTGCATTGGACGGTTCCTGGCCATACATCGTTGAACGAAGTTACCTCTGAAGATACAGGCGAGGTGCTGGACTATGAATGACTAAACTTTGCCAAGGTTATGGCAATAACTTTGAAGGTTCCAGTGGTGGTATGGAGGCAGTCTGAGACGCCGACGGCCGCGGCAGGAACTGTGGCCAGCGATGTCACGGTCAGGGTGCGCGTGCGCGAGTTGGTTGGTTGATTGGGTCCGTCGATACAACAGCTTGTGTATTAATAACCGGTGTAACGGCCAGAATGCATAAGAACATTAAAACGCGCGTGCGTTGTGCTGAACAAGTGCCAAACGTCAATTTGTGGAGTTCCATGCCTGTTGCACTTGGTAGGTCAATACAGGGACAGTTAATGCTGGTTGTGGATGACACTGGAATTATCCGATGATGTCCCACACGTGCTCGATTGGGGACAGACCTGATGATCAAGCAGCCCAAGGCCACATGTCGACACACTGTAGAGCTTGCGGTATTAGGGCGACCGTTATCCTGTTGGAAAAACCCCTGGAATGCTGTTCACGAATAGCAGCACAACAGATCGAATCGCCGGACTGACGAACAAATTTGGAGTCCAGGTGCATGGGTAACTACGGGAGTGCTTCTCCTGTCACACGAAATCGCAGCTCAGCCTATAGCTCCAGGTTTAGGTCCAGTGTGTCTAGGACGCAGACAGGTTGGTTGCAGGCCCTCAGCTACCCTCCTCGTGACGAACACACGGCCATTACTGGCACCAAGGCAGCAGCAGCTTTCATCAGAAAACACATCACGCCTCCACCCTGTCCTCCAATGAACTCTCGTTTGTCGCCACTGATGTTGCAAAGGACTGTGGTTTGGGTCAGCGGAATGCACGCTACAGGGCGTCTGGCAAGCAGCTGTCCTTGAAGTAATTGATTTGTAACCCCCTTCTTGCAGCGGTGTGCCGTAGGTCTCTAGAAGAGTGTAGCCTTCCAAAGGATTGGAAAAGGGGCAAGGTCATCCCCGTTTTCAAGAAGGGAGGTCGAACAGATGTGCAGAACTATAGACCTATATATCTAACGTCTATCACTTGTAGAATTTTGGAACACGTATTATGTTCGAGTATAGTGACTTTTCTGGAGACGAGAAATCTACTCTGTAGGAATCAGCATGGGTTTCGGAAAAGACGATTGTGTGAAATCCAGCTCGCGCTATTCGTCCATGAGGCTCAGAGGGCCATAGACACGGGTTCACAGGTAGATGCCGTGTTTCTTGACTTCCGCAAAGCGTTCGATACAGTTTCCCACAGTCGTTTAATGCACAAAGTAAGAGCATATGGACTATCAGACCAATTGTGTGATTGGATTGAAGAGTTCATAGATAACAGAACGCAGCATGTCATTCTCAATGGAGAGAAGTCTTCCGAAGTAAGAGTGATTTCAGGTGTGCCGCAGGGGAGTGTGGTAGGACCGTTGCTATTCACAGTATACATAAATGACCTTGTGGATGGCATCGGAAGTTAACTGAGGCTTTTTGCGGATGATGCTGTGGTATATCGAGAGGTTATAACAATGGAAAATTGTACTGAAATGCAGGAGGATCTGCAGCGAATTGACGCATGGTGCAGGGAATGGCAATTGAATCTCAGTGTAGACAAGTGTAATGTACTGCGAATACTACAATATAGCAGGTCACCAACTGGAAGCAGTTAATTCCACAAATTATCTGGGAGTACGCATTAGGAGTGATTTAAAATGGAATGATCATATAAAGTTGATCGTCGGTAAAGCAGATGCCAGACTGAGATTCATTGGAAGAATCCTAAGGAAATGCAATCCGAAAACAAAGGAAGTAGGTTACAGTACGCTTGTTCGCCCACTGCTTGAATATTGCTCAGCAGTGTGGGATCCGTACCAGATAGGGTTGGTAGAAGAGATAGAGAAGATCCAACGGAGAGGAGCGCGCTTCGTTACAGGATCATTTAGTAGTCGCGAAAGCGTTACGGAGATGATAGATAAACTCCAGTGGAAGACTCTGCAGGAGAGACGCTCAGTAGCTCGGTACGGGCTTTTATTGAAGCTTCGAGAACATACCTTCACCGAGGAGTCAAGCAGTATATTGCTCCCTCCTACGTATATCTCGCGAAGAGACCATGAGGATAAAATCAGAGAGATTAGAGCCCACACAGAGGCATACCGACAATCCTTCTTTCCACGAACAATACGAGACTGGAATAGAGGGGAGAACCGATAGAGGTACTCAATATACCCTCCGCCACACAGCGTCAGGTGGCTTACGGAGTATGGATGTAGATGTAGATGTAACAGTTCGACGTTTCACTGTAGTACCAACTGCTGCTCAAATTGCTGCTGCAGATGCAGTACGATGCGCCAGAGTCATACACTGAACACGAAGGCCTTTCCTCTCGGAGGTGGCAAATGGCCACCCGAAGCCTGGTCTTCTTTGGACCGTACATTCTCGTAACTACCGCTGCCGGCAATCTTGTTGCTCCATTTCTGCCAAGTCTTCCTGCAGTATCGCAGTTTCTCGTGGCCTTATTACACGATCTCGTTCAAACTCAGTGAAGTGTTCATAATGGAGTCTGTGTCATCTTAGGCGCTCTTGACTAACATCAACTCACAATGTCCAGTCTCAAAGGTAACTAACACTCACGCGCATTACAGCCTGTATACAGGGTGGTGCATTGATAGTGACTGCGCCAAATATCTCAAGAAATAAGCATCAAACGGAAAAACTACGAAGTACGAAACCCGTCTAGCTTGAAGGGGGAAACCAGATGGCGCTATGGTTGGCCCAATAGATGGCGCTGCCATAGGTCAAACGGACAACTGCGTTTTTTAAAAATAGGAACCCCCATTTTTTATTACATATTCGTGTAGTATGTAAAGAAATATGAATGTTTTAGTTGGACCACTTTTTTCACTTTGTGGTAGATGGCGCTGTAATAGTCACAAACATATAAGTAGGTCTTATCACGTAAGATTCCACCAAAGCGGACGGTATTTGCTTCGTAATACATTACCCGTGTTAAAATGGACCGTTTACCAATTGCGGAAAAGGTCGATATCGTGTTGATGTATGGCTATTGTGATCAAAATGCCCAACAGGCCTGTGCTATGTTTGCTGCTCGGTATCCTGGACGACATCATCCAAATGTCCGGACCGTTCGCCGGATAGTTACGTTATTTAAGGAAACAGGAAGTGTCCAGCCACATGTGAAACGTCAAACACGACCTGCAACAAATGGTGACGCCCAAGAAGGTGTTTTAGCTGCTGTCGCGGCTAATCCGCACATCAGTAGCAGACAAATTGCGCGAGAATCGGGAATCTCAAAAAGTCGGTGTTGAGAATGCTACATCAACATCAGCACCCGTACCATATTTCTATGCACCAGGAATTGCATGGCGACGACTTTGAACGTCGTGTACAGTTCTGCCTCTGGGCACAAGAGAAATTACGGGACGATGACAGATTTTTTGCACGCGTTCTATTTAGCGACGAAGCGTCATTCACCAACAGCGGTAACGTAAACCGGCATAATATGCACTATTGGGCAACGGAAAATCCACGATGGCTACGACAAGTGGAACATCAGCGACCTTGGCTGGTTAATGTATGGTGCGGCATTATGGGAGGAAGGATAATTGGCCCCCATTTTATCGATGGCAGTCTAAATGGTGCAATGTGTGCTGATTTCCTACGTGAAGTTCTACCGATGTTACTACAAGATGTTTCACTGCATGACAGAATGGCGATCTACTTCCAACATGATGGATGTCCGGCACATAGCTCGCGTGCGGTTGGAGCGATATTGAATAGCATATTTCATGACAGGTGGATTGGTCGTCGAAGCACCATACCATGGCCCGCACGTTCACCGGATCTGACGTCCTCGGATTTCTTTGTGTGGGGAAAGGTGAAGGATATTTGCCATCATGATCTAGCGACAACGCCTGACAACATGCGTCAGCGCATTCTCAATGCATGTGCGAACATTACGGAAGGCGATCTACTCGCTGTTGAGAGGAATGTCGTTACACGTATTGCCAAATGCATTGATGTTGACGGACATCATTTTGAGTATTCATTGCATTAGTGTGGTATTTACAGGTAATCACGCTGTAACAGCATGCGTTCTCAGAAATGATAAGTTTACAAAGGTACATGTATCACATTGGAACAACCGAAATAAAATGTTCAAACGTACCTACGTTCTGTATTTTAATTTAAAAAACCTACCTGTTACCAACTGTTCGTCTAAAATTGTGAGCCATATGTTGGTGACTATTACAGCGCCCTCTGTCACAATGCGAAAAAAGTGGTGCAACCAAGACATTCATATTTCTTTACGTACTACACGAATATGTAATAAAAAATGGGGGTTCCTATTTAAAAAAACGCAGTTGATATCCGTTTGACCTATGGCAGCGCCATCTAGCGGGCCAACCATAACGCCATCTGGTTTCCCCCTTCAAGCTAGACGAGTTTCGTTCCTTGTAGTTTTTTCGTTAGACGCTTATTTCGTGAGATATTTGGCCCGGTCACGGTCAATGGACCACCCTGTATAAAGGAAACCTCATTTGCATTCTCGTAGTGGTGCTGCTAGGGCCACTCCTATGTGAGTGGCGCGAAATCTGAATAGACGCCATTTTTCAGATGTAGAAACAGGCCTACCAATTTTCGTTTATGTAGCATAATTCCTCCTTGGAGCTGCGGTTTTTTTTCGTCAGTGTATATTTATACAGGGTGAGTCACGTAAAACGTAACTGCCCTTTTATTTCGTGAACGGACCGAGGTATCTAAATGACGTTTTCAGAAAATGATAGTACATCAAGTGGGATGTACATTGAAGCGCCAAAGAAACTGGTATAAGCATGGATATTCAAATACAGAGATACATAAACAGGCAGAATACGCCGCTGCGGTCGGCAACGCCTATATAAGCCAAGTGCCCGTTGGAGCTGTTAGATTCGTTACTGCTGCTACAATTGCAGGTTATCAAGATTTCAGTGGGTTTGAATGTGGTGCTAATAGTCCGCGCACGAGCGATGGGTCACAGTGTCTCCGAGGTAGCAATGAAGTGGGGATTTTCCCGTACGACCGTTTCACGAGTGTACCGTGAATATCAGAAATCCCGTAAAACATCAAATCTCCTACATCGCTGCGCCCGGAAAAAGATCCTGCAAGAGCGGGACCGACGACGACAGAAGAAGGCTCTGAGCACTATGAGACTGAGGTCATCAGAGAATCGTTCAACGTGACAGAAGTCCAACCCTTCCGCTAACTGCTGCAGATTTCAGTGCTGGGCCATCAACAAGTGTCAGCGTGCGAACTATAGAACGAAACATCATCGATATGGGCTTTCGGAGCCGAAGGCCCATTCATATACCCTTGATGCCTGCATGACACAAGGCCTTACGCCTCGGCTGGGTCCGTCAACAACGACATTGGACTATTGATGACTGGAAACATGTTCCTGGTCGGACGAGTCTCGTTTCAAATTGTATCGAGCGGATGGACGTGTACGGCTATGGAGGTAACCACACGAATCCATCGACCCTGCTTGTCGGCAGGAGACTGTTCAAGCTGGTGGAGGTTCTGTAACGGTGTTGGGCGTGTGCAGTTGGAGTGGTATGGGACCCCTGATACGCCTAGATACAACTCTGACGGGTGACACTTACGTAAGCATCCTGTCTGATCACCTGCATCCATTCATGTCCATTGTGCGTTCCGACGGACTTGGGCAATTCCAGCAGGACAATGCAACACCTCACAGGTCCAATACTGGTACAGGGTGGCTCCAGGAACACTCCTTCTGATTTTAAACGCTTCAACTGGCCACCAAACTCCCCAGACATAAACATTATTGAGCATATTTGGGATGCCTTGCAACGCGCTGTTCAGAAAAGCTCTCCATACCCTCTCGTACTCTTACGGATTTATGGACAGCCCTGCAGGATTCATGGTGTCAGTTCCCTCGAGCTCTGCCCCAGCCATTAGTTGAGTCCATGCAACGTCGTGTTGAGGCACCTCTGCGTGCTCCCAGGGGCCGTACACAGTATTAGGTAGGTGTATCAGTTCCTTTGGCTCTTCAGTTTAGTTTGGTACGTGATAAGATGGGTAGATCACATAACTAATGAGGAGGTATTGAATAGAATTGTAGAGAAGAAAAATTTGTGGCACAACTTGACTAGAAGAAGGGATCGGTTGGTAGGGAATATTCTGAGGCATCAAGGGATTACCAATTTAGTATTGGAGGGCAGCGTAGATGGTAAAAATCGTAGAGGGAGACCAAGAGATGAACATACTAAACAGATTCAGAATGATGTAGGTTGCAGTAGGTACTGGGAGATGAAGAACCTTGCACAGGATAGAGTAGCATGGAGAGCTGGACTGAAGACCACAACAACAACAACAAGGTACTATTGTACAGATCGAGATTTTGAAGTAAGTACGATTTTTTACCTAGAATGGTATACTTTAACGGTATTCGAAAGCGCCCGAAAAGGTGAGTATAGTGATATAATGCTTGTTAGAATGAGCTTTAAATTTTTCGTAAAAGAATCCGAGGAATGTACTAACATTGGGAATCAATGTGGCCAGAGTCAGCTATTGGGGTGCCAACACCGCCAAGCAAGGCCCTCAGGGGAGGCTCCGTCGTTACGTGCATCAAGAGTGGCCTGCGCTACTAAGATAAATCGTTTCCTACACAATATAGACACAGGCTCAGGTACGATTTTTTTGTACAGAACTATGGCACATGCCACCTTTTGGAGTATCTGATGGGATTTGGTAGAACTGTTTCAAAGGTGTGTGCGTTTCCCCGTTTTTGTGGACATAGCTACAGTTCCGTCAGGCAGTTTTCCATTTGAACCCTTCCCCTTGATGCTTACTTGCCAGAGCCGAAACAGAGAAGTCCGTCATTCATACGTTAACGTCGAACATGAATCGCACGTTTTTATATTCCCGTACCTGTTTGTGTAGTGACTCTGATTTACGCTGCAATATTTTTGTTTAACTGAGACACCCTAGGATTTATCGTAGATATGATCTGAAAGCATGGACTCAACTGACAATCTAACCATGTTGGACAACCAGCCAGTAACTGAACAACGCTAAACTCCTTAAAATTTGCTGTTTTTGGATGTATCGTCAGTAACATGAATTGGCATTGTTGCTTATGAAAAGTAAGCAGCTTTCAGCCATGTAGCTCAAAACGGAATGCTATCTGGAGACCTCGAACCACTAGATGGGTTTACATACAACTGTTGTGATACGTGTTACAAGCCGGACACAATAGGAAGGACCAGGCCCCTTTGCTTTTTTCTTTTATCACTCGTTTATTACACCAGAGAAATACACATTTTAAGACAAAGTTAACTACATGAAATATTGCTCCCAGTAAATGTTAACATAAGCAGTGACAAAACTTAGTTGTCTTAAGGGTTTCTGCTGGCAACAAATTTTAAGGAGGCAATGTAAGGTTTATATCAATTTAGCTCAAACACGTAGCTAGTGATCGAATCACGATACAGACACTTCAACAATTTCGGCAACAAATAAATAGCGTGAATTTGTACTCACAGTAACCAACTAATCAACAGCCTTGCCACTGAATAAGTAGTAGGCCATCTGGAACGAATTAGCAACACTCATCAACTAGGGGAGTTAATACCAATAGTCTTTAAATGTCTTGCTCCCCATGAATTAAACGAATAACAAATCAAACACACTACACTCCACTCAAACTCTTCAGTGGAAGCCAAGCCAAAATGAAGATTCCACTAACTGACTAGCACTGAAGTCACACTAAAGCTCATCTCTGTGTTCCCAGACACACATGGGGCAAACTTATACAAGATAATGCGGCTGTGGTGGCCGAGCGGTTCTAGGCGCCTCAGTCCGGAACCGCGAGACTGCTACGGTCGCAGGTTCGAATCCTGCCTCGGGCGTGAATGTGTGTGATGTCCTTAGGTTAGTTAGGTTTAAGTAGTTCTAAGTTGTAGGGGACTGATGACCTGAGCTGTTAAGTCCCATAGTGCTCAGACCCATTTGAACCATTTTTATAGAAGATAATATTTTGAAGGTAGCACATCAGTAAAACCGGTAGTGGAGCTAACCCGTGCCACTGAAAATTAAGGTACTAGACCGGGGCAGAAGATGGTATAGAATGAGGTTGCCTTAGTGGTATACTGCGCTCCAAAATATTAATTCAAGTGGCCAATTCAAAATTAAGTACACATAAACCAGCATCAATTAACGAGGAGTGACACCAGGTCACTCGAAGGGATGACAACAATTAATTGAAAAGACAAATGCCGGAAGCGGCAGTAACATCAAACACCTTCTCCGAGTTTTAACCAGGAGTCACTTCCCGCTATACAAGTAAACATTTAACCAAGCACAAGGAAGGAACCCCAAAGAGAAAATTCAAATTAAACCCCCAAAAGATTATAAAGGACGGGGAACCCTAACTATTTAAATTTAAAAGAATTAGCTCTCCCCAAAGGCAACACGAAGGCCACACTTAAGAGGCCACCAAAATTGGTTACAAAAGGTCTTATACATTTGCTCCTTTTCTTTAAAGAAACACAAGGCTGCTTAACTTCTGCTGGACATCCAGTATGGCTCGTGTAGGATACAACAGACAGCAACCCAAGCTAGGCGGTCGCAAGGCACGGCGAGCAAAATCAGGAGAGCAGACAGGCAGGCAGGCAGCCAACACATATCCTCCATGCTGAACCGGCAGACCGCGTACAACCAACTCCACATATACGTGGTTGCTTCCCTCCTCGTACCTCGCGGCGTCTCAGCAGGTAGCCCGAGCAAACGTCAACTGCCACTCGCCCCGCGAAGTCGGAAAACAGTAAGGCAAGCAAAGATAAGAAACATCGAAGGATCGATAATGGACATCCAAGAGACTGGCGCGCCAGTAACGAGCGCCACCGCTCATGTTGGTTGTATGTACTGACTTAGCAAATGTCATGGGATAAGCACCTAATAATGTGTGGGGAATCCTCTGGCCCTGCGGTCTCAAATGAGACACAATGGGAGTGGGTCTACAAGTCACTGGTACTCCTCTGGAAGCAGCTGACACCAAATCGCTTGCACAACGGCAGCGAATTCTGGTCTGTTCGTGGGTGCAGGACCCGTGGCACAGAGCCTGCTTTCCATGACATCTCAGATATGCTCGATGCGGCTCAAATCTGGGCTCCGGTGTGGCCATCTCAGAGTTTGGACTTCCCCTTCATGTTCCTGGAACCATTCCCAAACGATGTGGGAGCGATGTGGCGGCGCGTTTTCATCGTGAATCACCGCAGGACCGTCAGGGGACTGAAAGGCCAAAAATGGGCGGGGATGGTCTCCGAGGAGCTCAGCATACCGCCGACCATTCAAAGTCCCTTTCACAACAAATAGGGGGCTTATTCCAACACAGACCATGACAGAGGCAGCGCCGCTTTGGACCACACTTTCTTGCCGGCGGGATCCATCTATTCACGTGGTATGCGCCACACAAGGTGCCCCCTATCGACATGGAGTAGTTGAAATCGTGATTCGTCCGACCATACGGGGCCAGTGATATATACAGGCCCTGCAACGATCATGTGACGTCACACATGTTTGCTCGCCACACTTCGTGAACGCTCGGTTCCTTTCAACCCGGGAGGAATCAATACATAATCGAAAAGGTACCCACTACAGATCTCCATTTTGTCGTGTGGCATCAAGAACTTGCGTGCATTTAAACACATAGACAAGAATTATTAAACTCGACTGAGACAGTTAATCGCTCTCCGCCTTAACAAATCTGTATTTGCATTTCGAGTGTTAGCTGACATAGGCGACATAAAAATGAAAAAGCTTGCATACTTTACCTACTTTCGTTCCATAATGTCATATGGTATAATAATTTGGGGTAACTCCTCAAGTCAAACAAAAGTTTTCAGAGTCCAAAAGCGTGTAATACGTATTATTTATGGAGTAAATTCACGGACGTCATGTAGAAACCTCTTCAAAGAACTGGGTGTACTAACTACTGCCTCTCAGTATATTTACTCCTTAATGAAATTTGTCCTAAATAATATATCTCTTTTTCCAACAAGCAGCTCAGTTCATACATACAATACCAGGAACAAAAATTATCTGCACAAGGACTTAAAAGCACTTACTTTAGTTCAAAAAGGGGTCCACTACTCAGGAACAGTCATCTCCAATAATTTGCCAGCAAACATAAAAAAATTAGTTACAAATAAAGATCAGTTTAAAAGGAGCCTGAAAGACTTACTAGTGGCCAACTCCTTCTACTCCATTGGCGATTTTTTTACTAGAAACAAATGATGTATTGTATATATTCATACTATTAATACTGATATTTCAGCTTAAACAAAAAATTTAAAAAAATTGACATGTTCCACATTCACGAGGATCTCCTCAGCACGGATCTACGGAACGAAAAACTAATCTAATCTAATCTAACCGCTACTGCCGCTCATGAGACCTGCAGTGTCACGTGATGTGACGTACTCACCACGGCCTGTCTTTCTCGTCGGCCTCGGATCGTACCACCCTTACACCATCGTTCCAGTGTCAAACCCTGGTGACCGGCGACAAATTCAAGCCGTTGTGCCCAATGGCGTTGGGTTAACAGTGGCACCCATGTGTGGCACCCGCTCTCATACCACATGGAACCCATATTCCTACTAACTATTCGCTGGGAGGCGTACGCAGCACGTCCATTGTTGAAATGAGACGTGATTTGTTGCAATGTTGGCCTACTGCCACTACTGACGAACCATCTCAGATGTCGCCCGTCATCGAGAATAGCTGCGCGCTGGGTAGTTCGTCTGTTGTCGGCTATGACACCCTCATTCAATCATTCACGACGCATCCTGGGCGCGGTTGAAAGTGTGAAGCCGAATATCTGGGCGACTGCCGAAATCGCAATTCCCATCGGTCGGGCACCGACCACCATACCACGTTCGAATGGGGTCATCTCACGACGATGTTGCATGTTACACAAATCACTTGCTCAACCACGTCTCAGAAGCCCTTCCACACAACAACTGGCACAGGGGACGAGTGTTGCACATACAACACACCAACGCCATGTGTGATCCTCTAGCCCAAGACATTAGCTAAGTCATGTTCATTAAAATTCTCAGTTCAGCATCATCTGATGGTGTTGTGGTCTTCAGTCTGAAGACTGGTTTGATGCATCTCTCCACGCTACTCTACCCTGCACAAGCCTCATCATCTCTGCATAACTATTAAAACCGGGCCGGCCGATGTGGCCGAGTGGTTCTAGGCGCTTCAGTCCGGAACTGCTACTACAGTTGCAGGTTCGAATCCTGCCTGGGGCGTGGATGTGTGTGATGTCCTTAGGTTAGTTAGGTTTAAGTAGTTCTAAGTCTAGGGGACTGCTGACCTCAGAATTTAAGTCCCATAGTGCTCAGAGCCATTTGAACCATTTTATTAAAACCGGCATCTGTTTACATCTGTTTACTGAATTCAAATGGTTCAAATGGCTCTGAGCACTATGTGACTTAACTTCTGAGGTCATCAGTCGCCTAGAATGTAGAACTAATTAAACCTAACTAACCTAAGGACATCACACACATCCATGCCCGAGGCAGGATTCGAACCTGCGACCGTAGCGGTCGCTCGATTCCAGACTGTGGCGCCTAGAACCGCACGGCCACTCCGGCCGGCTTACTGAATTGAAACCTCGATTTACGTCTGTAATTTTTAATCCCCAAACTTCTCTCCATCCTCAGGTTGTCGATTAGTTGATGCCTTAGGATCTGTCTTATCAAGCGATCCTTTTTAGTACTTCCTGATTAGTTATTCGGTCTTCCCATCTAACTCCTCCCGAACAGGCCATGAAGGCCCAAAGGCGTCACTAGATGCGGATATTGAGGATCATGTCGTCAGCACACCGCTCTCAGGGCCGTATGTCGGTTTCCGAGACCGGAGCCGCTACTTCTCAATCGAGCAGTTCCTCAGTTTGCCTCACAAGGCTTGCCAACAGCGCTCGGAAAACCAGATGGTCACCCATCCAAGTGCTAGCCCAGCCCGACAGCGCTCAACTTCGGTGATCTGACGGGAACCGGTATTAACACTGCGGCAAGGTCGTTGGCCTTCCCATCTAATCTTCAGTATTATTCTGTAGCACGACAACGCAAGATCTATTCTCTTCTGTTCTCAGCTGTTTATCGTCCACATTTCACTTCCATATAATGCTACACCCCAAATAAATACCTTCAGAAGTGACTTCCTAACATTTAAATTTACATTCGATGTTACCAAATTTCTCTTTTTCAGAAACATTTCTCTTGTTATTTCCAGTATGCATTTTATATCTTCTCTGTTTCTACCATCGTTAGTTATTTTGCTGCCGAAACAGCAAAACGCTTCTATTAGATCTAGTGCCACATTTCCTAATCTAATTCCCTCACCATCTCCTGATTTAATTCAGCTACATTCCATTAGCCTTGTTTACTTTTGTTGCTGTTCTTTTTATAGCTTCTTTTCTAGACACTACCCATTCTGTCAAATGCTCTTGCAAGTCTTTTGCCGGTTCTAACAGAACTATAATGTCATCGACAAACAAGTTTTTAATATCTTCTCACTAATGTTTAATTTGCTTTCGAAATTTCTCCTTAGTTTCCCTTACAGCTTCCACAATGTAAAAATACAATAACATTTTCAAAAGCTTTCTCTAAATCTGCAAATGCTATAAACGTATGCAGGGTGTTCAGTTTATCAGAAGACATCGAAACATCTCGAAAACTACACATCAGATCCAAATAATTTTAAATTGAAGTTTATTCGCCACGGAGAGGGACATCCAGTTACACTGCCTATCCCACCCTGCGTGTGGGGGCGGATCTCTGAAACAGAAACCCTCATTTTTTATTGAAGATTAGGATTCCACGGGGAAGTACATAAGTTTTATCTGAAACATTTTTTCGTTTCGGCAGATGGAGGTGTAACTGGAAAAATCAAAACAGTTGGAAAATCGTATGTTTCAAAACGCTTACCAATGGTACTTGAATTAACGCACCACCTGCGAGAGTAGGGCAGCCGATTATTTCATAACTTTTAATGGGAAACCCCATTCTCAACGCTGAATTCCTTCGACAAAACGAAAATAGGACCGCTCGACGCGCCGTTGTGGCTAGGTAGTGAACTACGACTAACCGTAAAGCAATGCAGCCCCATTAAGAGTTATGCAATAATTGCCTGTCCTACCCTCGCAACGTGGAGATTCAAGTACCATTGGACAGCACTTTCAAATATACGACTTTCTAACCACTTTGATTTTTCCGATTGCAGCGGAATCTGACGCGTAAGGAAAAATTGTTGTAGACGAAATATACGTATTTTTTTCCGTAGAATCTGAATCTTCAGTTAAAAATGGGGGTTCCCACTTGAGATTACAAAGTTGCCCCCGCCTTCACGCACGGGGTGAGAACAGCGGTTGAGTTATCATCGGATGTCCCCATCCGAGACGATCAAATATTATTTATAATTTTTTTTGATCCAATGTGTTGCTTTCGAGATATTTCAATGTTTTCACATAAATTGAAAACCCTGTATATATTCTAAGATAAGTGGTAGAATCAGCATTGGCTCGCGTGTTCCTACATTTTTGCGTAATCCAAAGTTGTCTTTCCCAAGGTCGGCTTCTAACCGCCTGTATAATTTTGACCCTGAGAGTGGGAATCCGCCGTATGCGGGGGATTCTACGACGTCGGTAGTATGCAGCAGAAAAAGAAAGTCCTTGAACGACAAGATGTGGGAAATTACTTTCCATCAGACAAGACAGGGGCCTACGACTTTATCTTACAAGGGCGTATAAAAGGTTTTCCAAAAGTATTCTTCATTGGTGATAACAGCGTGACGATTATCTTGGTAAATACCACGACGATGGCAGGTGCTTCCACTTGCACATACACTTACTTATTCGGCGTGTTCTTCAGCTCGAAGGCTATCTGCCGAAAAATGGAATCCATATCTCGTTTCTTCCACTCCAAGATCAGGGAGTCTATCACTACATCCGCTGATCTCTTTAGGACTGATGGAAACTGCAGAGGGAGAGGTTTGTCCTGCATTGTGTATAAGAAACGTGAAAGAACTGACGAAATTTATATTCGACGAGATGAGCGACCTGTGGCTTGGACAGTGTAATCTCCCGCCTCCTTCCTTCTTCCAGCTATTGACCACATTGAACAATGCCCAGTCCAAGTAATTAATGAGCAAAGTGTTTGAGAAGATTTTGAGAGGACCGAAGATTATAATATAGTTTCAGGTTCACTTGGCTAGTCATGTTGAGATGGCTCCAGTTCTTGTCTAGGGGTCTGATTTTTGTAACTGAAAATCTCACAACAGGTCCTCGCAGTTGGTTTGAACTAAATAAATCTGAAGATTGATGTGGCAGATTTTTCTCATGTTTTAGTATATCATACAGTCTTTTGATTTTTCACATCAACAAATCCGAAATTACATTGTTCGCGCCTATTATACAAGAATACCTCCGATTTCATCACAGGCAAACTTACGACTCTCTCACTCTGCGGAAAAAACATTATTCTAAAGGGTTTACAATCTCTGTTAACAAATGAATTCCTACTGGCTTTCATTGTATTATTAATTTTCATTATTATTTCATAAATGAATCCATAAATAAAAATAGTAAACAGTTTCGGGAATGTGTAAGTATAACAGAAACCTTAAATGTGCAAATATTTCGTAATTTCAAATGTGTCTAAAAAGTAATTTTAACTGTTCATTCAGAACTAGTACTTATCGATTTTAACATCGAAAGTAAAATATTTTATACAGTATTTCCTTTTCATAGCTTGAAATAGAACATACTGTGTATAAAATCATATTAAAATTTTCAGAAAAGTAACTAAGACAATACTGATCTGTCCAAAATTCGAAAAATAATACTGGTATCGACAAGGACTGTTGAGGGAATGAAATGCTGGAGGAGGATGTCCTGCTACAACAGATACCAGATTAAAAATTCCCAACATACAGGGTTAACGCGAACTCCACCGACGAAATTTCCAAAGATTTTGAGGTGTATTATCTGAGTATTTTGACCTAAGGGATCCCCGTGGCTCGTTACAGAGCAGTACTATAACTATGATTTCTTCTGCTTGTTACCGCAAATACCTCCGATCCCGTGACAATATCTTCTCAATATCGAAAAATCCTGTAATCACCGAAACGTAAAACACCAAACACGGAATTCAGGCGAAGAATGTACACTTTTATCACAGTGTGTTCAGTCTGTTCTGCCAGTGTAGAGTACAGTACGTAATAAACGGAGAACTGTTCCTTTTCGTCTGCGATAGGACCTCAGAATGTAAGTTACACGTATTGTTCCACGCTAAGACCATTGCGTAACAAGAGTGGAGCATTGTCAGAAAATACAGTGCATCTTCCGGCTTTAGTTGGTTGGTTGTGGGATGGATGATTAAAGGGACCAAAGTACTAGGTCATCAGCCCCTTTTTTCTCGAACAGTCGGGTCTACTTGAATGTCGACTACTGCACAAACCAAAGGGCAAGAAAACACTAACTTCTACGAAAGGTCAACGAAGGCGAGATAAAGGACAAAAAGAGGAAAGGGAAACAGAGGAAGAAAGGAGGCAAGATACCCCATCTAGGGATCAGTTGGAATCCCCGGAAAGCAGAGTGCAGTAAGTGGCCATGCATCCCCCAGCCTCTGCCACTTACCAGAGGTATTCCACTCAGAAATTGCCTAGGCAAGACTAGCAACACGGACAGGGCAAGAGAAGCACAGAGTGGCAAAAGATTAACAAGTCTAACAGACCTTCGAGAGGAGGGGAAGGAGGGTAAAAGGGCAGGTAGAGATTCGGACTGGAGCACCAAGCCGGCCGCTGTGACCGAGCGGTTCTAGGCGCTTCAGTCCGGAAGCGCGCGACTGCTACGGTCGCAGCTTCGAATCCTGCCTCGGGCATGGATGTGTGTGATGTCCTTAGGTTGGTTAGGATTAAGTAGTTCTAAGTCTACGGGACTGATGACGTCAGATGTTAAGTCCCATAGTGCTCAGAACCATTTGAACTATTTGGACCACCAAGAAAAGACAGCTGCAGCCCAGTCTGGGCAGAAGAGGCAACGGAGTGCTCTCCCAACCCCTCAAGGGGCCAATAAGGTTAAGTTCAAATGGTTCAAATGGCTCTGAGCACTATGGGACTTAACATCTGTGGTCATCAGTGCCCTAGAACTTAGAACTACTTAAACCTAACTAACCTAAGGACATCACACACATCCATGCCCGAGGCAGGATTCGAACCTGCGACCGTAGCAGTCGCGCGGTTCCGGACTGAGCGCCTGAACCGCTAGACCACCTCGGCCGGCTAAGGTTAAGTGGCCTTTCCTTAAAGAGAGTGGTAAAAGCCCTCTTCACAAACTGCTGAGGCATCGTCTCGTAACACCAAGGGTAGCGAGTCAGGGAAATTAAGAGCTCGACGCAGGAGCCACAACGACACTGGTGCGGATTCTTCACGATAGAGAAGATGACCACGAGTCAGCCAAGTATGGCCGATGTGGAGCCGCCAAAGAATAGAGTCCTTGCGAGAGGCCTGCGTGGAAGACCCCCACACATTCATAATCTCCTTCATCACACATAGTTTGTTTGGTGAAGTCAGAGTGAGCCATTCCGTATTCCAGATTCCTAAAACATGACGTCATATCACCGTCCGAAGGTCTGTTTCTGGAATATCACTCAGGGGTCGGTTTGCTGGTAGCCGGTTTGGCCAGGTTATCACTGAGTTCATTCCCCGGTTTTCCTGCACACACATTTCTGCTGCGGTACGGACTACAGGTGCGTCAAATGTGAGCGAGTGAAAAGTGCGAAAAATGGAAACGTTCTACTCTAAGTTAAAGTAGTTGGGACACTACAATTCGTGTGGGCAAAACTTCTAAATCGCTCAACATTTGCCATGAAGTTCTCGCGGTATCTGGACGAAATGCAACGTCGCGTCTGGCCCCGGTGATGTGGTGCCAACTATTTCACTGGTGCCGTACAGGTGCGTAATGCTGATCACGATGATGATGATGATGATGATGATGATTTGAGAGGAGTGTCGCTCAAAATCTAGGTGATCAGCGCCCTGACGAAAAGTCAGCATGCCATCTCATGGGTGGGGACGAAGGCTGTCCTCACATGTGAAGCAGTTTATAATGTATTAAAGGCTGCCTCCCGTTCCCACCAATTCAGTGATGAGGTCGCCGATCATGAAGGAAGGTTGTAGACGACGAACACAGGCGACAATGTTTAACAATGGAATTCGCCAACAGCCGTGAAATTGAGATTTTATTTTATTTTAACCAACATTTTCGGCATTACATTATGCCATCTTCAGCCCCATACGCATCGCTCAAAAATAAACGATATTGGCATACTGGAACCATATGTTCCTGGATGTCGTGAATTATAAATCATATAGCAAGTGCTTCCTTCGTTTATTTTTGAGAGATGCATTTGTGGCCTGAAGATGGGATAGTGGAATGGGGGAACTGGTAGATGAAATAAAATAACGTCTCAATTGCACGGCTGTTGGCGAAAAACATTGTTAAATACTTGACCAGCCGCTGTCCACTGTCTACAATGGATCAACAGACACAGACGACAATTTCCAGGCTATCGAGGAACTGATCTGCAGCAACTGCAGATTTTCCAACATTGTGGACGTTAATACAGCGGTACTCGAATTGCCAGCGAGAGGATTTCTATCGTGCAGGAATTAAAGGAATGGTACCACGTCCCGACCGTTCTTTACAAAGAATTGGTGACTATGATGAAAAGTAGTGTCACGTTTTCATGATACTCTGAAGTGTAGTGCAGCACTCAATGAAAGATACTTGGCCCGCCTTAATATTGTGTAACTTACATTTTGTTCGAAATGTCGACCAGCATGGTAGCGGCAACAAATGGACTCTAGGAAAACCTGTGCAATACTTTAAGAAAATTTGATTGAAGCAGTCACTGAAGTCTTCTGGAAATAATAGACAACAGTACTGCTCCCATAATTTCAGCTGAAAAAAAAATTCGAAGAGCTGAAAAACTGAAGGAAATTCATAGAAACACAAATAGGCAAAATACATTCTAAAACATAAAAAGCGACCGACAACGAAGAAATTATCTGAATCACAAGGAAATCCGTAAATGTGACGCACATGTACGTGCAAAAAATGATTTCAGTTTCAGAAAAACTGGATGATTTATTAACGAGAAAGAGCTTCACAAATTGAGCAAGTCAGCAACTCGTTGGTTCACATCTGGACCTTACGCAACCAGTTATTCAAATAATGGTTCAAATGGCTCTGAGCACTATGCGACTTAACTTCTGAGGTCATCAGTCGCCTAGAACTAATTAAACCTAACTAACCTAAGGACATCACACAGCCATGCCCGAGGCAGTGTTAGAACCTGCGACCGTAGCAGTCGCGCGGTTCCGGACTGAGCGCCAAGAACCGCTCGGCCACCACGGCCGGCACCAGTTATTCGGTTTGGTATTGATTGACAGAGTTGTGGTATGTTATCGTGAGGATATCGTGCCAAAGTCTGTCCAATAGGAGCGTTAGATCGTCAGCATACCGCACTAGTTGAAGAGCCCTGGCCGTAGTGGGAAGAGATCCGGCGATACTGCTGGCCAAAGTAGGGTTTGGCAACCACGAAGACGAGCGGTAGAAACTCTTGCCGTATGTGGCGGTCATAATGTTGCTAAAATGTAAGCCCAGGTTGTCTTGCCACGGAGGACAACAAAACGGGGCGGAGGAGTATCATCGACATCCCGCTGTGCTGCAAAGGTGCAGCGGATGACGACCAAAGAGGTCCTACTAGGAAATGAAACAGCACCCCTCACCAGCACTCCTGGTTGACGGTCCCCATGACGGGCGAGAGTCAAGTTGGTATCCCTCCACTGTTCGGGGCGTCTCAGGACACGTCTTCACTCGTCACTTGGGCTCAGTTCGAAGCTGGACACATCATCGAAGACAATTCTACTCCAGGCAGTGAGATTCCAGAGTAAAAACAGAAATTGTAAATTTAGAAAAGATAACTATCAGTTTAATAAGTTACAGCTGCAAAATACTAAAATGAATTCTTTACAGACGAATGGGAAAACTGGTAGAAGCCGACCTCGGGGAAGATCAGTTTGGATTCCGTAGAAATATTGGAACACGTGAGGCAATACTGACCTTACGACTTATCTTAGAAGAAAGATTAAGGAAAGGCAAATTTACGTTTCTAGCATTTGTAGACTTAGAGAAAGCTTTTGACAATGTTGACTGGAATAATCCCTTCAAATTCTAAAGGTGGCAGGGGTAAAATACAGGGAGCGAAAGGCTATTTACAATTTGCACAGAAAACAGACGGCAGTTATAAGAGTCGAGGGGCATGAAAGGGAAGCAGTGGTTGGGAAGGGAGTGAGACAGGGTTGTAGCATCTCCCCGATGTTATTCAATCTGTATATTGAGCAAGCAGTAAAGCAAACAAAAGAAAAATTCGGAGTAGGTATTAAAATCCATGGAGGAGAAATAAAAACTTTGAGGTTCGTCGATGATATTGTAATTCTGTCAGAGACAGCAAAGGATGTGGAAGATCGGTTGAATGGAATATACAGTGTCTTGAAAAGAGGATATAAGATGAACATCAACAAAAGCAAAACGAGGATAATGGAATGTAGTCGAATTAAGTCGGGTGAGGCTGAGGGAATTAGATTAGGAAATGAGACACTTAAAGTAGTAAAGGAGTTTTGCTATTTGGGGAGCAAAATAACTGATGATGGTCGAAGTAGAGAGGATATAAAATGTAGACTGGCAATGGCAAGGAAAGCGTTTCCGAAGAAGATAAATTTGTTAACTTCGAGTATAGATTTAAGTGTCAGGAAGTCGTTTCTGAAAGTATTTGTGTGGAGTGTAGCCATGTATGGAAGTGAAACATGGACGATAAATAGTTTGGACAAGAAGAGAAGCTTTCGAAATGTGGTGCTACAGAAGAATGTTGAAGATTAGATGGGTATATCACATAACTAATGATGAGATATTGAATAGAATTGGGGAGAAGAGAGTTTGTGGCACAACGTGGCACGAAGAAGGGACCGGTTGGTAGGATATGTTCTGAGGCATCAAGGGATGACGAATTTAGCGTTGGAGGGCAGCGTGGAGGGTAAAAATCGTAGAGGGAGACCAAGAGATGAAGACACTAAGCAGATTCAGAAGGATGTAGGTTGCAGTAGGTACTGGGAGATGAAGAAGCTTGCACAGGATAGAGTAGCATGGAGAGCTGCATCAAACCAGTCTCAGGACTGAAGACAACAACAACAACTGTATGGTGCAAAAATTGGCAATTGACCCTAAATAATGAAAAGTGCGAAGTCATTGATATAAGTGCTAAAAGGAATCCGTTAAACATCGGTTACACGATATATCAGTTGGAAGTCGGAAGGTGCGAAATCCAAGCTGTAGGCTGGGTGAAGACGAAGAGCCCAATGAAGTTTTGTGAGGTCTTCTAAGGTGCGCAGACTTGTGGGAGCCCTTGCGTTACGACGAACACGCTGCAGTCGTTTCTTCAGTGTCCTACGGGGAGCACAATACACTTCCGAGGCGATCGTTGCACCATGAGGGAGGACATCAAACAGAATAATCCCTTCAGAGTCCCACAAGACCTTCGCCATACGTTTAGCGGGTGAGGGTTCTAACAATACCACCACTTGCAAAGTAGGTTAGATATCAGATTAATAATGATGCTCACGCAGCATATGTTCGCTTTATCAGGCAACAGCAAAGTTATTGACTGTGGATGGTATCGTCAGAATGGCAATAATGAAGTCACTGTAAAAAAGTCATTAAATTTGGCACTTATCTTGAATGGATTCCCACGTAGATTTCGTTGGTATGGCTCATCTTGTTGATTCTAGGGTGATTCCACTTTGACTGCTAGAAGGTCCGGATTGGTATTTTAGCAATATTTGAAGACCTAACAAATGCGTTTTACAGGAAATTCTTAATGATCAAACAATCCCAGATCAGAACAATGGTATGGCAGAAATAATTTTTGACTTCGTGTTCACGATCCACATTTTTATTAAACTTCTTGTAAATTCACATATACTTCTTCTTAATTGTCACATCATCAAGAAAACAGTTTTGTATCAATCTTCATATATTTAATTTCCACTTTAATGAAACATAAGACTTGACTGTTCTTTTACAAAGCGAAATAACAACTTAACTTCTGCAAAGTGAAACAAAGACTGTTCTGTTCGCATTCGCGCCGAAACGGTTACAAGTAAGTCAAAGATTATGACAGTCTCACAGAAATGAATACACACAAGAACCATATCACTGTAATATATCGATACGTCGGAGTACCTATACATTAATAAAACCAAATGTGAATATTGTCACAAAAATATGTCTGTTACTTCGCAGAAAAGTAGTACGATATTACTGGTATCGAGAACTGGGGTTGGAGTGCCGTAATGGTCACGTAAATAAAGAACCATTACAGGGTGCAGTATTAAAATTCTTCTTCGGAGAAGAGGTGGCGTGGCGACACCCATGGTTTGCTGTTTTGTTTCCGGTTCGAAGTGATGAATCCAGATTTTCACCGTCTGTGTCGATATTCGACAAAAAAATTAACACGATCAGCCTTATAAGGCGCAAGCAATTCCGCACAGGTACTCCTTCGTTGCTTTTTATGGTCTTCTGTTAGACGCCGGGGAACCCCAGCGAACATACACCTTAGAGTGGCCCAACTGGTCGCTGAGTGCGTCAGCACTGCTAATAGAAGTCCAGTTGAGCAGCGAGGTACTTCACTGTGATCCGTCGATCATTTCGAATGAGAGTGTCCGCACGTTCCAACATTGCAGGAGTGGTAACTGCGTGCAGGTGGCCAGCACGCGAGACATCGGACAGGTTTGTGCGACCTTGTTGCGGTGATGACAGACGCCTCGCCCAACGACTCACCGTGCTTTTGTTCACTGGTAGGTCTGCATCGACATTCCGCAAGCGCCAGTGAATATATGCGAGGCTCCGGTTTTCTGCCAAAACAAACTCAATGACAGCTCTCTGCCTGGAACACACCTCCTTTACAGACGCCATTTTAAAGATTACGTATAGCGCCGCCACCTTTCAGAACGTCATGAAACTACAGGGGCTGAAGTGGAAATGTTTCACGATGTCCCACAACAAATTTTGCATTTTTTAAGTGACATTTGCCGAGAAAGAAATTACATTACTTAATTAATTGCATTACTTATTGAACACCCCTCGTAATTTTGAGGGTGCACAAGTGGTAAACGTGAATTCTGTCGACAGAAGTGTTGCAAATAGAGTACAATAGCAATAAATTAATATATCGTTCCAGAAACTTACATTTTACTGCATATCCAGGGAAAATTTATTAAAAAATTGCCTTTTTTAGTTTCGCTATTTTGTGGGATATATCAGCTAGAATATGTTTCGAGAAGCCTCGAAATTGTGTGTTAAATTTCTTGCAAGTCGCTAAAAGCTCAAATTCTCAAGTATTGGATGGATGTACTCTGGGTTATTTGCGCGCCGTGAATAAAACTGCCTCAAGAAGTGTAAGCAGTTTCTAAAATTAATAATTAATTTACTACTAAGATTACGCCTTGTAACGAGTAGATTATGACTGGATTGGCGACCTTTAAATTTAGTCAATAATTATATCAAATACTGTACAACACATTTGTGTTATCTGTTAAACCTGTCAGAGAGGTAAACCGCATCTGGGGTGCACACCATGCACCATTTCTGAAGTTTATTGATATCGGCAGCTGTTGGTTTATCTTTGTAGCTTAACATTTACTTGATTACAGTTTTATTTACAAAGAAAACATTTACCTACATCTCTAAATACTGAGTAAGTTTACAGTACTTACTATTACTTGTGCTGCTTTACAACAAACACTGCAATTTGCCATGAAGCTAACAGAGTTCCTAAATCCCTCACTCTAGATATTCATATAAGTTGTAGAAAGACTGACTACTGAGGAATGTTCTCAATTTTTTCTCAATTTTCAGAGAATCCCAACTTCTTGCTTTACATTAAATGAGAGCTTGTTACATACCTGAAGAACGATAGAACATATATCCGCTTTGAAACCCCGACAAAGAGACAAACTCTACACGGAAACAGGTTTTTCTGCACAGCACTGTGATTGGGTATACTACAGTTCAACTGAAATGTATTATTGTTATCAACAAATACCATTAAGGAGAAAATATATTGGGGAGTGCCAGGGTTGACTGAAAGCCAATGCCTCAACCTTCGTAACTCTTCAACAGTTGGCAGCCCTGGTATGTGGCAGGTACTGGCTTGTTCAGTAGCCTCATCTCTACAGCTCCAGTTGGCGGGAAGTCTTAGCAGTGAACGGTTGTGTTGTTACAGTGTGAAGTATGGAACCCTGCGCAGATGGTCGGTCAATATGGTTTAAGCAACGTGCAGTCATTGAATTCTTGGCAGCAGAAGGTATCACTCCAAAGTAGATTCATCAGAGAATGGAAACAGTTTATGGTGATTGTGTTGATGGGAGTACTGTGCGTCGTTGGGCGAGTAAGTTTCAAGATGTTGAGGTGGGAAGATCTGACCTGCCTGACAAACAAAGAGTTGGACGTCCTGTGGCAGCAATCACCAAGTTTCACAAGCAAATTGTTGACAGACTGATTCAGGACGATCGTCGTATCACCCAAAGAGAAACTGCAAGCACAATCGGCATTTCACAAGAACATGTGGGTTTGTTTTCCTGCAGCATGACAATGCCAGCCCACACACTTCACGTGCCACCACAGCAGAACTTCAGAGACTGAATCTCACCACCGCACGGCATCCTTCACAGAGTCCAGATTTATCACCGTCCGACTTCCATCTGTTCCCGATATTGAAAGACAATCTGCGGGGACATCATTATGCTTCTGATGAAGACGTCGAGAGAACTGTGGCTCTGCAAACAGTGTCGACTTCTTCTGTGATTGCTTCAGAAAACTTGTTCATCGTCGGCAGAAATGTATCCAATTGGCTGGTGATTATGTGGAAAAATGAATATTAATAAATGAAGATCATATTCTAAGCATTTTTTTGTGCGTTTGATTTATTAAAATATTCCCGTCCAAACCCCATTAATGAAGGTGGAGGCATTACCTTTCATTCAAACCTCGTAAGTGTGCTAATTCCAAGATCATTTAAATGGCTTCTGCATGGTGTACCGTTACCTAGTTTACACAATATTCTCTTTCTCACTCCTGCTGAATCGTTACATCATGCAAAGCGCTGTAACAAATACGTCCGAAAAGGCAGCGCACAGAATCGGGGTTTTGAGCTGGGATCATGGGGTAAAGGGTTTTTGGTTCAGTCTGGTTCAGCGGCCATTTTTATAGCCATTATAACATCTACGATACCGTACATTAAGCAAGGTTAGAACGACGAACTTGAGCTGGCACCCAGGCAAATTGTGCCAACCAATCGATTATGTCTTTTGTACAAGATTTTAAGTAGCCTGAAATTAATGCTCAGCTAGTGGTACCAAATATGTCTGTAAAAAAAAGAAAGAAAATGTTTTTCTGGAAGGCGTTCGACTCGCGCCACTGACGTGCTTCAAACTTGGATGATTCGGTTCAAACTTTACACGAAGGTACGTAAATGAATGAAGTATAAACAATTTTTTATTCAATAATCTTCATCCGTTGTCGAGGTAAAATTGTTTAAATTAGAGCTAAAGGTAGCACGTAAAAGTTTTGTTACGTCAATTGAATTATCAGAAACGGTTTAAAGTGAATCAAATAAATAAAAAATGCATCCATGGGATTAAAATTAAAAATTCGTTTTCAAAAATCTAGCTTCATTCGTATTTTAAGGGCAAAAACACGTTTTTTGTGAGTTTTTATCCGCACCACTTCTATGTTTCAAGCTTGTAGGAACCGGTTCAGATTTTGTACGAAGGTAGAGCAAAACATATAATTAACGGTCGTCATATTTCGTGAAACTTTTATTCGTTAACACGATATAAGCGACACAGTTTGAAATACAAAAAATAAATAAATAAATAAATAAATAAATAAAACTACATTGGAATAGTTGCTGCCTGAGCCATAAAAATCTACATGGTTGCAAAGCAATGGCCATCGATTGTCAAAATTACGGTGCTGTGTAAATTGGGAACGAGAATGAAAAGTACTTCTATCTTAGATCGAAAAGGCGAATACTTCCTGGGCAGAGGTAGGCATGTAAAAGAAGCGAACTATCTTTTCGCATTATCTGACAGCTTCAAAGACATGTAAATCATAACATCTCGACAAATTCGCACATTTTTCGCATTAATCCTGATTCCTCATCGCACTGAGCTCTCTTGGCTGCTAGATGTTGGCACACCTGCATCTTACAACGTATAGGTTGAAATCTTTGAGCATGTACCCAAAATCCAGAAGATTCACCATCCGTAGTAAACAACATTAATATGTTTATGGCCAACAAATCAGCCGCAGTTGTAAAATACTTTTCTTGACTGAAGACTTACACATCAGAAGTCGCTATATACTATGACGGTTTCGAGATTTAGCCCCATCATTAGGCGTATCAGAAATCTCACGTTGTAAGTAGGCTGTTTACATTTTTATGTTGGTAACGCCTCCTAGCGCTCTGTATGAAAATCACTGACTGTGCTGTGTGCAGTCTGTGGCTGGTTTGCATTGTTGAAATATTTGCTATTGTAGTGTTGGGCAGTTGGATGTGAACAGCGCGTAGCATTGCGCAGTTGGAGGTGAGGCCGGCCGATGTGGCGGCTCTCCATGATACTCTATCCTGTGCAAGCTTCTTCATCTCCCAGTACCTACTGCAACCTACATCCTTCTGAATCTGCTTAGTGTATTCATCTCTTGGTCTCCCTCTACGATTTTTACCCTCCACGCTGCCCTTCAATGCTACATTTGTGATCCCTTGATGCCTCAGAACATGTCCTACCAACCGGTCCCTTCTTCTTGCCAAGTTGTGCCACAAACTCCTCTTCTCCCCAATTCTATTCAATACCTCCTTGTTAGTTATGTGATGTACCCATCTAATCTTCAGCATTCTTTTGTACCACCACATTTCGAAAGCCTCTATTCTCTTCTTGTCCAAACTATTTATCGTCCATGTTTCACTTCCATACATGGCTACATTCCACACATACTTTCAGAAACGACTTCCTGACACTTAAATCTATACTCGATGTTAACAAATTTCTCTTCTTCAGAAACGCTTTCCTTGCCATTGCCAGTCTACATTTTATATCCTCTCTACTTCGACCATCATCAGTTATTTTGCTCCCCAAATAGCAAAACTCCTTTACTACTTTAGGTGTCTCATTTCCTGATCTAATTCCCTCAGCATCACCCGACTTAATTCGACTACATTTCATTATCCACGTTTTGCTTTTGTTGATGTTCATCTTATATCCTCCTATCAAGACACTGTCCATTCCATTCAACTGCTCTTCCAATGTCATCGGCGCACCTCAAAGTTTTTATTTCTTCTCCATGGTTTTTAATACCTACACCGAATTTTTCTTTTGTTTCCTTTACTGCTTGCTCAATATACAGATTGAATAACGTCGGGGAGATGCTACAACCCTGTCTCACTCCCTTCCCAACCACTGCTTCCCTTTCATGCCCCTCGACTCTTATAACTTCCATGTGGTTCCTGTACAAATTGTAAATAGCCTTTCGCTCCCTGTATTTTACCCCTGTCACCTTTAGAATTTGAAAGAGAGTATTCCAGTCAACATTGTCAAAAGCTTTCTCTACGTCTACAAATGCCATAAATGTAGGTTTGCCTTTCCTTAATCTTTCTTCTAAGCTAAGTCGTAAGATCAGTAATCCCTCACGTATTCCATCTTATCTTCGGAATCCAAACTGATCTTCCCCGAGGTCGGCTTCTACCAGTTTTTCCATTTGTCTGTAAAGAATTTGTGTTGGTATTTTGCAGCTGTGACATACTAAGCTGATTGTGCTGTAATTTTCACATCTGTCAACACCTGCTTTCTTTGGGATTGGAATTATTATATTCTTCTTGAAATCTAAGGGTACTTCGCCTGTCTCATACGTCTTGCTCACCAGGTGGTTGAGATTTTGTCAGGACTGACCCACCTTTCTGCTTTCCCTTCTTTGCTTAGAACTGGGTTTCCATCTGAGCTCTTGATATTCATACAAGTGGCTCTCTTTTCTCCATAGGTCTCCTTAATTTTCCTGTAGGCAGTATCTATCTTACCCCTAGTGAGATAAGCCTCTACATCCTTACATTTGTCCTCTAGTCATCCCTGCTTAGACACTTTGCACTTCCTGTCGATCTCATTTTTGAGACGTTAGTATTCTTTTTTGCCTGCTTCATTTACTGCATTTTTATTTTTTCTCCTTTCATCAATTACATTCAATATTTCTTCTGTTAACCAATTATTTCTTCTAGCCCACGTTTTTTTACCTACTCGATCCTCTGCTGCCTTCACTACTTCATCCCTCAAAGCTACCCATTCTTCTTCTACTGAATTTCTTTCCCCCATTCTTGTCAATTGTTCTCTTTTTCTCTCCCTGAAACTCTGTACAACTTCTGGTTCCCGCCTTTTTGCAGTTCTTCAGTTTTCATCTACAGTTCATAACCAATAGATTGTGGTCAGAGTCCACATCTGCCCCTGAAAATGTCTTACAATTTAAAATCTGGTTCCTAAATATCTGTCTTACCATCTATCTGTCTTACCATCTATCTGAAACCTGTCAATATCTCCAGGCTTCTTCCATGTGTACAACCTTCTTTTATGATTCTTGAACCAAGTGTTAGCTATGATTAAGTTGTGCTCTGTGCAAAATTCTACCAGGCGGCTTCCTCTTTCATTTCTTACCCCCAATCCATATTCACCTACCATGTTTCCTTCTCTTCCTGTTCCTACTCTCGAATTCCACTCACCCATGACTATTAAATTTTCGTCTCCCTTCACTACCTGAATAATTTCTTTTATTTCATCATACGTTTCATCAATTTCTTCATCATCTACTAGCTAGTTGGCATATAAACTTGTACTACTGTAGTAGGCATGGGCTTCGTGTCTACCTTGGCCACAATAATGCGTTCACTCTGCTATTTGTAGTAGCGTACCCGCACTCCTATTTTTTTGTTCAATAGTAAACCTATTCCTGCATTACCCCTATTAGATTTTGTGTTTATAACCCTGTATTCACCTGACCAAAAGTCTTGTTCCTCCTGCCACCGAACTTCACTAATTCCCACTATATATAACTTTAACCTATCCATTACCCTTTTTAAATTTTCTAACCTACCTGCCCGATTAAGGGATCTGACATTCCACGCTCCGATCCGTAGAACGCCAGTTTTCTTTCTCCTGATAACGACGTCCTCCTGAGTAGTTCAAATGGTTCAAATGGCTCTGAGCACTATGGGACTCAACTGCTGAGGTCATTAGTCCCCTGGAACTTAGAACTAGTTAAACCTAACTAACCTAAGGACATCACAAACATCCATGCCCGAGGCAGGATTCGAACCTGCGACCGTAGCGGTCTTGCGGTCCCAGGCTGCAGCGCCTTTAACCGCACGGCCACTTCGGCCGGCTCTCCTGAGTAGTCCCCACCCTGAGATCCGAATGGGGGACTATTTTACCTCCGGAATATTTTACTCAAGAGGACGCCATCATCATTTAACCATACAGTAAAGCTGCATGGCCTCGGGAAAAATTACGGCTGTAGTTTCCCATTGCTTTCAGCCGTTCGCAGTACCAGCACAGCAAGGCCGTTTTGGTTAGTGTTACAGGGCCTGATCAGTCAATCATCCAGACTGTTGCCATTGCAACTACTGAAAAGGCTGCTGCCCCTTTTCAGGAACCACACGTTTTTTCTGGCCTCTCAACAGTACCCCTCCGTTGTGGTTTCACCTATGGTACGGCCATCTGTATCGCTTGCTGAGGCACGCAAGTCTCCCCACCAACGGCAAGGTCCATGGTTCATGGGGGGATAGAGATTGATATTTTCAAATGTAGACTAAACTGTCCTGACTCTGATCGTAATGAGCAAGTTGGGTTCGAGCATAAAAATCTCCTGGATAGCTTTGTGGAATGCTTTGAATAGCCGGTTTCGAAGGTAGCTTACTGTCTTCTCTGGTCCTATATCCACAATTGCCACTGCGATGGCCCCTTGATCTGCATTTTGTATTTCTTTTATTGCAATAACATCAGATGGTTAATTACTGTAAAAACTGTTTCAATTTTGTTATCTTTCTTAAATTGTTAATTTTTTTTAGTGTCACTATTTTAAACATTGCCGACAGCAGCAATCGTAAATAAATTCTTAGTATTTAAAGGATACAGCCAACCAGTTTGATGTAAAAACCTTGACCGGGTTTCGATAACTCTAAGGATATCGACTTTAGAAGGAAATCACATAAATTACATGACGTTAAAATTGTAAATATACATGAGCTAAGGAACTCAAGTGAAGCAACAGAAAATATGAAGTCTGCATAGAAATAGTAATAGAAATTGTTATATAGGTACAGCTTTTTAAGAGGGGGAACATTGGACTCCGATGTCTGGACAGCGTTATAATTTTTGCTGTTTCCATGTAGGACTTTATTCCATGTTTTCTGCTGCTTGACTTGAGCTCCTTGGCTCATTTATGTTTACAATTTTAACGTCATGTGATTTGTGTGACTTCCTTCTGAAGAACAGACCCTTAGTGGTATCAAAACCTGGTCAAGGTTTCTACATTGAAGTTATGCTATCGGTTGGCTCTACACTTCATATTCTGAGATTTTTTTTTATCATTGAAATGTTTTACCTTTTGATTTCACTGGTTCGTATCCCGCCATTTGTTGTGTTTGGCTTTTCTGCTATTGGATGCAGATTCTGTCTATTTTATGTTTTAAACGTTTTACCTTTTAGTTTCTTTGGATCACAGTCAGTCGTTTGTTAAGTTTGGACCTTTCTCCTATTAGATTCAAATTTTGGCAATTTTATGTATTTCGAACATTTGCTTATTCTGTTATTTACGTCATGCGTGTGTTATTTTGTCACACTTTTACTGTTATTAGTAGTGGTGCTTTTCCTTACTTCCTTGACCAAGGGAACATCTTTCGCATTGGACAGGCATTATTTTCGGTTACTACCAACATTTCTTCTGCATTTTTTTTTCTTGGCATTCGTACGTCCTTGTACCTTAGTTGCTCTCCATGCTGTGTTATGCGCCTCTTCACGGTTTTTACCACGAATACAGTCAAACAGCTTAACCGCTCAGTCCCCTTCCCGTTTCCGCACGGATCACACACACACACACACACACACACACACACACACACACACACTCATGCAGAATTAGCGTTCGATAAATGTTGGCCTCGAATCCAAGCATTTTCTCGTGGTTCGCCAGATGTGGTTGAAATCTGGTTTGCGCTTCCTGCAGCGTAGGTCGTTACTTAGATTATCTTTGGTCTAACGCGCGACTCCCACATAATGTCCTACAGTGGCTTTGTTTTTGTGGACTGTATGCAGCTCTTATTACTACTAGTGATGACGGTTATCGCAGAAACAACCGGTTTTCAGTTATACAGGTTTTTTTTCCCACGCTAGTTTAAACTGGCTGTTAAAACCAATGAAAATGAAATAATCGAATTTTGGTTTTTTATTCCTATTATTTCCTGTGATAAACGTAAAAATCGAACAAATATTGTAAAATTTAGATTCTGTTTCAAGTGGCATAGAATCAAAATATTAAATTGAATCAGAAATAAAATAAAGCTAAGTCCGTCAACCGTTTGTTGCTTTTCTCGAAAAGCGATAAGTGACTGAATACTACAAAAAATCACCAGTATTCTCTTACTGCTTCTAAATTTTAGAAACTCTGCTCGACAAACATGTTGCAGTCAGGGGTCATGCTACTATTTGGGCATTACGAATGATCAGTGCTAAAGGATGAGAACTTAAGTTGAACTGTTTCTCGTGTTAAGTTGTCCGTTTTCACGGACTGTGAGCAGATAAAGGCATATTAAACAGAATAGCCAAAGAAACAGGTACACCTTTCTAATATTGTGTAAGGCTCCTGTGAGCGTGCAGAAGTGCAGCAACACGACGTGGCATGGACTCGACTAATGTCTGAAGTAGTGCTAGAGGGAACTTACACCATGATTACTGCAGGGCTGTCCATAAATCCGTAAGAGTACGAAGGGTTGGATATCTCTTCTGAACAGCACGTTGCAAGGCATCCCAGATGTGCTCAATAATGTTCATGTACGGGGAGTTTGGTGGCAACTAGAAGTGTTCAAACTCGGAAGAGTGCTCCTGCAGCCACTCTGTAGCAATTCCGGACTTGTGGCGTGTCGCATTGTCCTGCTGAAATTGACCAGGTCCATAAGTATACCCAATGGACATGAATGGATGGAGGTGATCAAATAGATGCTTACGTACGTGCCACCTGTGAGAATCGTATCTAGACATATCATGTGTCCCATAGCACTCCAACTGCACACGCCCCACACCATTACAGAGCCTCCACCAGCTTGAACAGCCCCCTGCTGACATGCAGAGTCCATGGATTCATGAGGTTGTCTGCATACCCGTACACGTCCATCTGCTTGACACAATGTGAAACGAGACTCATTCGACCAGGCAACATGTTTCCACTCATCAACAGTCGGTACTGACGGGTCCAGGCGAGGCGTAAAGTTTCGTGTCGTGCAGTCATCAAGGGTACACGAGTGGTCCTTCGGGTCCGAAAGCCCATATCGATTATGATTCGTTGAATGGTTCGCGCCGGCCGAAGTGGCCGTGCGGTTCTAGGCGCTACAGTCTGGAAGCGAGCGATAGCTACGGTCGCAGGTTCGAATCCTGCCTCCGGCATGGATGTTTGTGATGTGTTTAGGTTAGTTAGGTGACTGATGACCTCAGAAGTTAAGTCGCATAGTGCTCAGAGCCATTTGAATGGTTCGCACGCTGACATTTGTTGATGGCCCAGCGCTGAAATCTGCAACAATTTGCGGAAGGGTTGCACTTTTGTCGCGTTGATTGATTCTCTTCAGTCGTCGTTGGTTCTGTTCTTGCAGCATCTTTTTCCGGCCGCAGTGATGTCGGAGATCTGATGGTTTAGCGGATTCCTGATATTCACGGTACAGTCGTAAAATGGTCGTACGGGAAAACCCGCACTTCATCGCTACCTCGGAGATGATGTGTCCCATCGCTCGTGCGCCGACTATAACACCACGTTCAGACTCACGAGGGAACCTCCCCATCGCACCCCCCTCCGATTTAGTTACAAGTTGTCACAGTGGATAGGCCTTGAAAAACTGAACACAGATCAATCGAGGAAACAGGAAGAAGTTGTGTGGAACTATGAAAAAAAAAGCAAAATATACAAACTGAGTAGTCCATGCAAAAGATAGGCAACATCGAGGATAGTGTAAGCTGAGGAGCGCCGTGGTCGCTTGGTTAGCGTGAGCAATTGCGGAACGAGAGGTCCTTCGTTCAAGTCTTCCCTCGAGTGAAAAGTTTCATTATTTATATAATCAACTTCGCTCTCCAAAATTCCAGGACATGTTCAAATTTGACGGTGTACACACGGAAAAATTTGAAAACGTTAAGAACGTATGTTTTGACAAAGCACAGGGAAAACTGTGAGACTGTGAAACTGTTGCATTCATTTGTTGCAGTTTATGTGACAAACTCTTATGTTTTCATCACTTTTTTGGGAGTGATTATCACATCCACAAGAAAACCTAAATCTGGCAAGGTAGAAGAATCTTTTAATCCATTCGCCAAATGTACAAGTTAGGTGGGTCGACAACATATTCCTGTCATGTGACGCACATGCCGTCACCAGTGTCGTATAGAATACATCAGACGTGTTTTCCTGTGGAGGAATCGGCTGACCTATGACCTTGCGGTCAAATGTTTTCGGTTCCCATTGGAGAGGCACGTCCTTTCGTCTACTAATCGCACGGTTTTGCGGTGCGGTCGCAAAACACAGACACTAAACTTATTACAGTGAACAGAGACGTCAATGAACGAACGGACAGATCATAACTTTTGCGAAAATAAAGAATCTTTTCACTCGTGGGAAGACTTGAACCAGCTGCTCACGCAAACCACGGGACCACGGCGCTCCTAAGCTCAGACTCTCCTTGATACTGCATATCTTGCACATGGACTACTCACTTTGTATATTTTGCTTATTTTTTTCATAGTTCCTGTGGTGTCACAGCCAGACACCACACGTCCTAGGTGGTAGCTTAAATCGGCCGCGGTCCTGTAGTACATGTCGGACCCGCGTGTCGCCACTGTGTGATCGCAAACCTAGCGCCACCACAAGGCAGGTCTCGAGAGACTGACTCGAACTGAGCCCAGTTGTACGGACGACAGAGCTAGCGACTAGACGTACGAAGCCTTTCTCTCTCATTAGCCGAGAGACAGAATAGCCTTCAGCTAAGTTAATGGCTACGAACTAGCAAGGCGCCATTAGCCTTACAGTGATTGTAATTAAAGTCTCCTTTGTGCGATGTACCACGTCTGTTTGTATTAAAGATAAGTATTATATCAGCTACGTACTTTTCTTCATAGCATTAATTACGTATCCTGTTCCAGTACTTCACGCCCGTCTGCGTTAGTCTAGCGTGCATTAAGCCACCTCTATCTACAAGGTGTTGGCCCAGCTGCCGACACATCAGTTCCACACAACTTCTTCCTGTTTTCTCGATTGATCTGTGTTCAGTTTTTCAAGGCCTATCCACTCTGCCAACTTATAACTAAATTCGAGGGGGGTGCGATGGGGAGGTTCCCTTGTCAGGCAAATCTCGATAACCTGCCATTGTAGCAGCAGTAATCGATTTAACAACTACGCCAGACGCCAGACACTTGTTTTATATTGGCGCTGGTGACCGCAGCGTAGTCTTCTGCCTGTTTACATATCTCTGTAGTATTTGAATACGGATGCCTGTATCAGTTTCTTTGGCGCTTCAGTGTATATAGACACAGTCACCAGATCAGCTACATCCAATTTTTATTGTATACTATTAAGGAATTGGTTAAGTTTTTATTTATTGCTGTTACCATGTGCCATTTTAAAATATGACAACGGATGTCTGGCGACGACAGCGAGAATCTACGGTGTAGACCATGTGATGGCAAGTCTTGTACATTGTCCATACACGCGTACCTTAGGCAACGACACGCAGTAACTGTGACATTATCGTCTCAGCAATGCTATACCAATTCTTATGCCATGTGCTTGTTGCTGGTTTGCGTCGGCATTGTTATTGAAATAGCACTGATCGGTTCTCTCATTTTGTGTACTACAGCAATATTTCAAACCAATTACAAATAAAAATTACTCCTTTTTCAAAAAGGTTTTTAGAAACTGAAAATTTTAATACTGTTGTTTTGGCCAATTGCTGTTTTTATTTTTTTAATTTTTACTCAGTTATTAGTAGAATATAAACACTTGTTATTATCGAGACCAAACAAATAGCGGAAAATATCGGTTATCCAGAACTACGGATATTTGTTTTAACTGGTCGGTTTTCCCATCACTAAATACTACTGCTAGGTAGGCTAGTTTTTAAACATTTCATCCGATTTCTAATTCCTAAATGTTAATCTTAAATTTTTTTAAATTTCTTAATTGTTTAATGGAGCAGGTTACAATTGTTTTTACTTCATATTTCAAGTACATCTAGTGATGGGCTTAAGACCCCAATTAGTGGTAGTGTATAGCGACTTGTCACGAAGACTTGAGCCAATAAAAGTATTTTACAACTGTGGCGATTTTGTTTATTCCTTTCGTTGAAATCTGATCCGAAGTACAGTACTTAACGTTCTCAACTGTCTCCCACCTCTAAGTAATCAAACGGACTGTTGCTCATCCTACTAATTAGTTCCATCGCGGATTCAAAGATTTCTGCCTGAAGTCTGGAAAGTTACAAAAGTTTCACCAATACGCAAGAAAGGAAAATAGAGTAATGGGCTGAATTACAGACCCACATCTGTAGCGTCGATTTGCAGTAGGATTTTCGAACATATACTGTGTTCGAACATAAGATTATCTCGAAGTAAACGATTTATTGACAAACAATCGGCACGGATTCGGAAAATATCGTTCTTATGAAACAACTAGCTGTTCATTCTCATGAAGTGCTATTGAGAAGGGATCAATTGATTCCACATTTTTAGATTTCCAGAAGGCTTTTCACTCCGTACCTCACAAGGGACTCCTAATGAAATTGCTTGTCTATGGAGTGCAATCTGCAGTGCGACTGGATACGTGCTTCATTGTCAGAAAGCTCACAGTTCTTAGTAACTGACGGAAAGTCATAGTAAGTCAGAGGTAATATCTGGTGTTCCGCAAGGAAGTGTTACAGACCCTCTGCTGTTGCTGTTCTGTAGAAACGATTTAAGAGACAATCTGGTTAGCACTCTGAGACGAGGCTGTCATTTAGTGTCTGGTAAAGTCATCTGATAATCAAAACCAATTGCGAAACGATTTAAAGAAGATATCTGTATGGTGCGAAAAGGGGCAGTTGACTCTAAATAATGAAAAGTGTGAAGTCATCGACATGAGTACCACAAGGAATCCGCTAAATTTTGCATACGCGATAATTTACACAAGTCTATATTCTATAAATTCAGTTTGGATTCCGTAGAAATATTGGAACACGTGAGGCAATACTGACCCTACGACATATCTTAGAAGCTAGATTAAGGAAAGGCAAACCTACGTTTCTAGCATTTGTAGACTTAGAGAAAGCTTTTGACAATGTTGACTGGAATACTCTCTTTCAAATGTTGAGGGTGGCAGGGGTGAAATACAGGGAGCGAAAGGCTGTTTACAATTTGTACAGAAACCAGTTGGCAGTTATAAGAGTCAAGGGGCATGAAAGGGAAGCAGCTGTTGGGAAGGGAGTGAGACAGTGTTGTAGCCTCTCCCCGACGTTATTCAATCTGTATATTGAACAAGCAGTGAAGGAAACAAAAGAAAAATTCGGAGTAGGTATTAAAATCCATGGAGAAGAAATAAAAACTATGAGGTTCGCCGATGACATTGTAATTTTGTCAGAGACAGCAAAGGACTCGGAAGAGCAGTTGAACGGAATGGACAGTGTCTTGAAAGGAGGGTATAAGATGAACATCAACAAAAGCAAAACAAGGATAATGGAATGTAGTCGAGTTAAGTCGGGTAATGCTGAGGGAATTAGATTAGGAAATGAGACACTTAAAAAGTAGTAAAGGAGTTTTGCTATTTGGGGAGCACAATAACTGATGATGGACGAAGTAGAGAGGATATAAAATGTAGACTGGCAATGGCAAGGAAAGCGTTTCTGATGAAGAGAAATTTGTTAATATCGAGTACAGATTTAAGTGTCAGGAAGTCGTTTCTGAAAGTATTTGTGTGGAGAGTAGCCATGTATGGGAGTGCAACATGGACAATAAATAGTTTGGACAAGAAGAGAATAGAAGCTTTCGAAATGTAGCGCTACAGAAGAATGCTGAAGATTAGATACGTAGATCACATAACTAATGAGGAGGTGTTGAATAGGATTTGGTAGAAGAGGAGTTTGTGGCACAACGTGACTAGAAGAAGGGCTCGGTTGGTAGGACACATTCTGAGGCATCAAGTAGAGGGAGACCAAGAGATGACTACACTAAACAGATTCAGAAGGATGTAGGTTGCAGTAGGTACTGGGAGATGAAGAAGTTTGCACAGGATAGGGTAGCATGGAGAGCTGCATCAAACCAGTCTCAGGACTGGAGACCATAACAACAAGAAATTCAACAAAATACTTAGGGATTACAATACCAAGTAAATTCATTTCGAACGAGCGCATAATGTTGTGGACAGAACACCGAGAAAATGCAGCAAGTCTGCTAAAGAGACTGCCTACACTACGGTTGTCAGCCCTCTTGCCGGCCGTTGTGGCCGAGCGGTTCTAGGCGCTTAAGTCAGGAAGCGCGCTGCTGCTACGGTCGCAGGTTCGAATCCTCCCTCGGGCATGGATGTGTGTGATGTCCTTAGGTTAGTTAGGTTTAAGTTGTTCTAAGGGACTGATGACCTCAGGTGTTAAGTCCCATAGTGCTTAGAGCGATTTTATTTGAATCAACCCTCTTCTGGAGTATTGATGTGCGGTCGCATCAGATAGGACCGATGGAGGATGTCGAGGAAGTTCTAAGAAGGGTAGCTCATTTTGAACTATTGCGAAATATGGGAGAGCGCCGCGGATATGATACGTGAATTGGGCTGGAAATGATTAAAAGAAAGACGTTTTTCGTTGCGGCAGTATTCTCTCAAGACATTTCAATCGCCAGCTTCCTCCTCAGAATGTGAAAATATTTGGTTGACGCCAGCTTACATGGGGGTGAATAATGATGATAATAAAATAAGAGAAACCAGAGCTGCAACAGAAAGAGTTCAAAAAATGGTTCAAATGGCTCTGAGCACTATGGGACTTAACTGCTGAGGTCATCAGTCCCCTAGAACTTAGAACTAGTTAAACCTAACTAACCTAAGGACATCACACACACCCATTCCCGAGGCAGGATTCGAACCTGCGACCGTAGCGGTCGCGCGGTTCCAGACTGTAGCGCCTAGAACCGCTCGGCCACTCCGGCCGGCCAGAAAGAGTTAAGTGTTAATTTTTCCCATGCGGTATTCGAGAGTGGAACGGTAGAGAGGTAGCTTGAAGGTAGTTCGATGAATCCTTAACCAGGCACTTAATTGTGAATTGTAGAGAAATCTTGTAGATGTATTCTGAAGCCCACATTCCCTGCACTATAGCTCAGCCGCTCCATTATCATTCCTTGAATCTAATCGGCTGTCATATCATCTACAGATGGTATCATTTGCGAACTTGCATTCAGATTGATGACGTTTCCTACCGTTTCACCTCGAGTAGAACTTTTTCAAGGGCAGGGTTAAATAATGCATAAGAACAAGGTTACATAATGTGTGACAATGCGTTATATTTCTCTACCCTAGTTTGGATCTCCGCTCCCTTTATCATTCCTCCTTGTTATCTAACTAACTTTATCTTTTGTTGTACATACTTTGACTAGTTCCTTAATTTCTCAGGTACTCCGAATTCTCTATGGAAGTTGTATTTGCTAGGAAGTTCATGGCCATTAACGTCTGCTTCTGACGCTGACAGAAATCGTAGTTTTTGGTCACACGTTAGGTCGATTGTACTGCACAGACAGATGGATAGCTGAACAGATAGGCGTGGTCTGTCTCCGCCGGCGTGTTGCGGAGTAATTAATCTGAGTACGGTCGCTATATCTGTCTCCAAGGTCAGAAACAGTACGCAAGACGCGAGCGTCGGATACTAACGTGACGAAACGTTACGTAACGACCGAGTCAGCGTTTCAGCAGTTGAACCGTGAGCTAAAGAAGACGCAGTTGAGGGCAAAGCTTTGGATCTGCACAGCCATCGACTTTCTTTATGTGTGTGTTGTTTAGAGAAATATTCCCTTGTTCAGAAATATATTCCCTGGTAAATGAAAGTGATATTTTCCCACCTATACGATACGTATTTAAACTACTTCCAAACACAACTGGCCCTTTGGTCATACAAAGTACATGTCTGTTAAGAGGCAAATAATTAAATACTTAACTCGATTAATTCGAGGTGATAATGAACCATGGAGTGTAGCCATGTATGGAACTGAAATGTGGACAATAAACAGTTTAGACAAGAAGAGAATAGAAGCTTTCGAAATGTGATGCTACAGAAGAAAGATGAAGATTAGATGGGTAGATCACATAACAAACGAGGAGGTATTGAACAGAATTGGGGAGAAGAGAAATTTGTGGCACAACTTCGCTAGAAGAAGGGATCGGTTGGTAGGACATATTCTGAGGCATCAAGGGATCACCAATTTAGCGTGGAAGGTAAAAATCGTAGAGGGAGGCCAAGTGATGAATACACTGAACAGATTCAGAAGGATGTAGGTTGCAGTAGGTACTGGGAGATGAAGAAGCTTGCTCAGGATGGAGTAGCATGGAGAACTGCATCAAACCAGTCTCAGGACTGAAGACCACAACAACAATAGCCTCTACGGTGTCGGGGTTACAATTGACACGCGTCCATTCCTTGTCTGTCGTAAGAGGCGTCTAATAGGACTCTTTATTTGGTCACGATATTTTGTTTTGACTATTCTTTGGGCATCTGAAGGTTTTCGCTCTTTTCGCTTTTCCAACGCTTCTCTCCCCCGCCTTTTCTGGCTTTTTAAATCTTGGTCCCCATTTTTGGGTTTGACCTTTTACAGAAGTGTGGGCCATTTGGGGAAGGACGCCTTACTGTGGTGCGTTAACTCTCCACTATGCACTATTATTTTTCGCACCTACCAAACAAGTGGATCCATATTTGCACCCAGAATCCAGCGCAGTAGCCAGTCCGTCGTGGTGGAGTTATGTATCCTCTCGGTGGTGATCTCCTGACAACGCAGACATCGCATCTACATCTACATCTACATTTATACTCCGCAAGCCACCCAACGGTGTGTGGCGGAGGGCACTTTACGTGCCACTGTCATTACCTCCCTTTCCTGTTCCAGTCGCGTATGGTTCGCGGGAAGAACGACTGCCGGAAAGCCTCCGTGCGCGCTCGAATCTCTCTAATTTTACATTCGTGATCTCCTCGGGAGGTATAAGTAGGGGGGAGCAATATATTCGATACCTCATTCAGAAACGCACCCTCTCGAAACCTGGACAGCAAGCTACACCGCGATGTAGAGCGCCTCTCTTGCAGAGTCTGCCACTTGAGTTTGCTAAACATCTCCGTAACGCTGTCACGCTTACCAAATAACCCTGTGACGAAACGCGCCGCTCTTCTTTGGATCTTCTCTATCTCCTCCATCAACCCGACCTGGTACGGATCCCACACTGATGAGCAATACTCAAGTACAGGTCGAACGAGTGTTTTGTAAGCCACCTCCTTTGTTGATGGACTACATTTCCTAAGGAATCTCAACCTGGCACCCACCTTACCAATAATTAATTTTATATGATCATTCCACTTCAAATCGTTCCGCACGCATACTCCCAGATATTTTACAGAAGTAACTGCTACCAGTGTTTGTTCCGCTATCATATCTTACAATAAAGGATCCTTCTTTCTATGTATTCGCAATACATTACATTTATCTATGTTAAGAGTCAGTTGCCACTCCCTGCACCAAGTGCCTATCAGCTGCAGATCTTCCTGCAGTTCACTGCAATTTTCTAATGCTGCAACTTCTCTGTATACTACAACATCATCCGCGAAAAGCCGCATGGAACTTCCGACACTATCTACTAGGTCATTTACATATATTGTGAGAAGCAATGGTCCCATAAGACTCCCCTGTGGCACGCCAGAGGTTACTTTAACGTCTGTAGACGTCTCTCCATTCAGAACAAGATGCTGTGTTCTGTTTGCTAAAAACCCTTCAATCCAGCCACACTGCTGGTCTGATATTCCGTAGGCTCTTACTTTTTTTATCATGCGACAGTGCGGAACTGTATCGAACGGCTTCCGGAAGTCAAGGAAAATGGCATCTACCGGGGAGCCTGTATCTTATATTTTCTGGGTCTGATGAACAAATAAAGCGAGTTGGGTCTCACACGATCGCTGTTTCCCGAATTCATATTGATTCCTACAGAGTAGATTCTGGGTTTCCAGAAATGACATGATAGGCGAACAAAAAACTTGTTCTAAATTTCTACTACAGATCGACGTCAGAGATATAGGCCTATAGTTTTGCGCATCTGCTCAACGACCCTTCTTGAAGACTGGGACTACTTGTGCTCTTTTCCAATCATTTGGAACCTTCCGTTCCTCTAGAGACTTGCGGTACACGGCTGTTAGAAGGGGGGCAAGTTCTTTCGTGTACTCTGTGTAGAATCGAATTGGTATCCCGTCAGATCCAGTGGACTTTCCTCGAGTGATTTCAGTTGCTTTTCTATTCCTTGAACATCGCACTGCCGATGTCTGATCTGTAACCTCCCCATATCAGACGAGGACAGGTATCTATGCACTTCAGGGTACTGGGACTCAGGCAATGCCCACTGTGCTAGATGGCCTTCGCCTTGGCGGGGTGGCACGCACGGGGAAGGCCTCTGATGAGGGTGGCACTGGGACAATGATCCACAATGAAACGGATCACACTTTGAGGCCATCCCAAAACATGGCCGTCTCAGCATTTACGAACAGTGATTTTAATGAAGTTTGCCATCCTAAAGCATATCCGTCTTTGACCATGCCTTAAGACGAGAGCCAGGTCAGGAGAAATAGAAGTGGAGAGTTTTACCGAGTTCTTGATTTGCTCCCAGAGCGATGCTGAATCTTTTGTTAAAATGAAGCCACGGTTTTTCGTTAACATGTTGATGATCGATCTGAGGAAGCTGCTGCAATAGAGAAGATTAGAAATGGATCTCTGCTGCTCAAGACATCGCCAACCAATCACAGGCACTTCAGCCTGTGTCGAAATAAATATATGAGTCATGGTTTCTCATACCAAGCTCAATAGAATGCAAGGCCTTATCTTCGGTAGGCTCTGAGCACTATGGGACTTAACTTCTGAGGTCATCAGCCACCTAGAACTTAGAACTACTTAAACCTAACTAACCTAAGGACAGCACACACATCCATGCCCGAGGCAGGATTCGAACCTGCGACCGTAGCGGTCGCGCGGTTCCAGACTGTAGCGCCTAGAACCGCTCGGCCACCCCGGCCGGCGTCTTCGGTAGGGATCTAACGCTGCAAACTGATGAGCTGTGTGCTAATCTGTCATGCCGTGGAGTCCGTTTTGTTCGCCACATCCAGAGGGGACTCTCCGCAATTATCCTTTCTTTCAGGAGAGCTAGTTCTGCAAGGTCCGCAGGAGAGCTTCTGTAAAGTTTGGAAGGTAGGAGACGAGGTACTGGCAGAAGTTGTGAGGACGGGGCGTGAGTCGTGCTTGGGTAGCTCAGTTGCCCGATAAAGGCAAAAGTCCTGAGTTCGAGTCTCGGTCCGTCGCACAGTTTTAATCCGCCAGGAAGTTTCAAGGTTTCTCCTCTATGGACACTTTTGCTTGGCTTGTTTTGGGGAAGGAGACCAGACAGTGAGGTCATCGGTCTCATCGGATTAGGGAAGGACGGGGAAGGAAGTCGGCCGTGCCCTTTGAAAGGAACTGTGGTGTCTCCGCCAGACACCACACTTGCTAGGTGGTAGCTTAAATCGGCCGCGGTCCATTAGTACATGTCGGACCCGCGTGTCGCCACTGGCAGTGATCGCAGACCGAGCGCCACCACACGGCAGGTCTCGCGAGACGTACGAGCACTCGGCCCCAGTTGTACGACGACTTTGCTAGCGACTACACTGACGAAGCCTTTCTCTCATTTGCCGAGAGACAGTTAGAATAGCCTTCAGCTAAGTTAATGGCTACGACCTAGCAAGGCGCCATTAACCATTTGTAACGTTGCATGTACCTCAAGATAGAGTCTCACTTGTATCATCCAGAATGCTGTATACCAAAGGACGATATAAAAGTTAAGTGTTCTAGTAGCTACGTTCTTTTCTTTATCACATTCATTACGAATCCTGTTCCAGGCTTAACGCAAGACGGCGTGAGTTGAGGCGTGCCCTTTCGGCTACTTCACTGTGGACTGGCTGCCTTAACAGTCCACTACAGGAACCATCGCGGCATTTGCCTGGAGCGATTTAGGGAAATCACGGAAAACCTAAATCAGGATGGTCGGACGCGTAATTGAACCGTCGTCCTCCCGAATGCGAGTCCAGTGTCTAACCTCTGCGCCACCTCGCTCGGTCGACACTTTTGCAATTAGTCATGCGACGGTTATCGACAAAGTGGTACAGGATACAATTGATATTATTAGTCATGCTGAAGCAGCAACGATACCGTACTATGGCTCATCCCATCGACCGCCGGTGCCACGGTGGTCTGAAGATGTATCCACAGCTATCTGGGAACGCCAAAGGGCGCTTCAATGACACAAACGCATCCCTGTTTGGATAATTTAATAACAATCAAGAGCCACTGGGCGAAAGCGTGGTTTTTGATAAACAAAAGGCTGCAGGATTATTGGGAGCAATTTGTCTCAACCATGCAACCCCTCAATGCTCAAACCGGAAACACTGATTACGGAGATTTCCCATACAGTTATCAACTTGTCTGGGAAAGAACTATCCAAGGAGCAAGTCTCTGTTCTTTCGTAAGGAGGAAATTTTGCCATCACTCCATCACAGATTCCCATGGAAGATATCGTTGCCAATATAGAAGCAGGGATTCGTCTGTCATCACCGCATTCTGCCGATGAAATCAGGATGGAAACGGCCAGGATATTACGTACAGCCAAGCCACCCAGTAGTATTTTATCCCTAGGAGAAAGGACGGAGTTACGGGAGATTAATGCGGACAGGAATATTATTGTACTTTCTGCTGATAAGGGTAATGCTACTGTCGTGCTGAAGAGTGTGGATTATCACAGAAATATCAGTGACCTCCTACCACCTATAAAAAACTGAAAAAGGACCCTACAACCAACGTGTTAAGTGCTACCCAGCGATTAATAAAAAGCTCTTCCATTCCCACAGAAGATAAAAGATACCTTTGCAAAGCTGAAGCTTACCCTCCTAGACTGTATGGGTTACCTAAGATACACAAGCCCAATGTCCCATTGAGACCGATAGTAAGTGCCATTGGGGCTCCTACTCAAGAGCTGGCTAGATATCTTGCTTCTTTGTTGCAACCGTATATAGGAAAAACTGACACTCATATTAAAAATTCGATGCATTTTATCGAAAAACTGAGGGAGATCACAGTTAGTCCAAGTGACATGCTTGTCAGTTTCGATGTAGTATCCCTGTTCACCATGGTCCCTACTGATATAATAGCTTTGTTTCGACATTTTCTATCCTCGACTTATTTTCAATATAACAACGAGTTTTATGAACAAATTGATGCGGTGGCCATGGGTAGCCCTCTAAGCCCTGCTATTGCTAATCTATTTATGGAATTTTTCGAACAACAGGTGCTGCAGTCGGCCAAAAACAGCCCTTTGAAATGGTGTCGATACATGGATGACAACTTTGTGATATGGAATCATGCTGAAGAGGAACTGAGTGATTTTTTGGTGCACATAAACTGTTTCAGTCCAAAGATACAAGTCACCATGGAGAAAGAGTGTAATGGACAACTAAATTGTTTGGATGTATTGGTTATTAAACGGGCAGATCGGACTTTAGGGCACAAGGTATATAGGAAAGACACGCACACTGATCGTTACCTACATAAGGATTCGAATCATCATCCTAGGCAGAAGAGAGGAGTCATAAAAACTTTAGTGGACAGAGCTAAAAACATCTGTGAGCCAATTTACTTGCAAGATGAATTAAGCCATTTGCGAACAGTTGTCAAGAGAAATGGGTACACTGACACTCCACCCTAGAAGAAAAGTGTCCGAAAATACACGACAACAACAACCGTCGGCTAGAAAAGTTTTTCTTCCATTTATTCGTAACACCACGGACCGTATTGGTAAAGTTTTGGCCAAGTTTCAAGTGGAGATAATCTTTCGACCTACCAAGAAAAGTAGTGAAAGTTTAAGATCGGTGAAAGACGCACGACACCCCTTAGCCTCCCCAGGTGCGTATAGAATTCCGTTTAGCTGTGGCACGGTTTATATTGGAACGACCAAAAAGAGTGTTAATAACCGCTTTTTTTTTTTTTTTTTTTTTTTTTTTTTTTTTTTTTTTTTGTCATCAGTCTACTGACTGGTTTGATGCGGCCCGCCACGAATTCCTTTCCTGTGCTAAACTCTTCATCTCAGAGTAGCACTTGCAACCTACGTCCTCAATTATTTGCTTGACGTATTCCAATCTCTGTCTTCCTCTACAGTTTTTGCCCTCTACAGCTCCCTCTAGTACCATGGAAGTCATTCCCTCATGTCTTAGCACATGTCCTATCATCCTGTCCCTTCTCCTTATCAGTGTTTTCCACATATTCCTTTCCTCTCCGATTCTGCGTAGAACCTCCTCATTCCTTACCTTATCAGTCCACCTAATTTTCAACATTCGTCTATAGCACCACATCTCAAATGCTTCGATTCTCTTCTGTTCCGGTTTTCCCACAGTCCATGTTTCACTACCATACAATGCTCTGCTCCAGACGTACATCCTCAGAAATTTCTTCCTCAAATTAAGGCCGGTATTTGATATTAGTAGACTTCTCTTGGCCAGAAATGCCTTTTTTGCCATAGCGAGTCTGCTTTTGATGTCCTCCTTGCTCCGTCCGTCATTGGTTATTTTACTGCCTAGGTAGCAGAATTCCTTAACTTCATTGACTTCGTGACCATCAATCCTGATGTTAAGTTTCTCGCTGTTCTCATTTCTACCACTTCTCATTACCTTCGTCTTTCTCCGATTTACTCTCAAAGCATACTGAGTACTCATTAGACCATTCTGTTCAGCAGATCATTTAATTCTTCTCCACTTTCACTCAGGATAGCAATGTCATCAGCGAATCGTATCATTGATATCCTTTCACCTTGTATTTTAATTCCACTCCTGAACCTTTCTTTTATTTCCATCACTGCTTCCTCGATGTACAGATTGAAGAGTAGGGCCTTGTCTTACACCCTTCTTAATACGAGCACTTCGTTCTTGATCGTCCACTCTTATTATTCCCTCTTGGTTGTTGTACATATTGTATATGACCCGTCTCTCCCTATAGCTTACCCCTACTTTTTTCAGAATCTCGAACAGCTTGCACAATTTTATATTGTCGAACGCTTTTTCCAGGTCGACAAATCCTATGAAAGTGTCTTGATTTTTCTTTAGCCTTGCTTCCATTATTAGCCGCAACGTCAGAATTGCCTCTCTCGTCCCTTTACTTTTCCTAAAGCCAAACTGATCGTCACCTAGCGCATTCTCAATTTTCTTTTCCATTCTTCTGTATATTATTCTTGTAAGCAGTCTCGATGCATGAGCTTTTAAGCTGACTGTGTGATAATTCTCGCACTTGTCAGCTCTTGCCGTCTTCGGAATTGTGTGGATGATGCTTTTCCGAAAGTCAGATGGTATATCGCCAGATTCATATATTCTACACAGCAACGTGAATAGTCGTTTTGTTGCCACTTCCCCCAATGATTTTAGAAATTCTGATGGAATGTTACCTATCCCTTCTGCCTTATTTGACCGTAAGTCCTCCAAAGCTCTTTTAAATTCCGATGCTAATACTGGATCCCCTATCTCTTCTAAATCGACTCCTGTTTCTTCTTCTATCACATCCGACAAATCTTCACCCTCATAGAGGCTTTCAATGTATTCTTTCCACCTATCTGCTCTCTCCTCTGCATTTAACAGTGGAATTCCTGTTGCACTCTTAATGTTACCACCGTTGCTTTTAATGACACCAAAGCTTGTTTTGACTTTCCTGTATGCTGAGTCTGTCCTTCCGACAATCATATCTTTTTCGATGTCTTCACATTTTTCCTGCAGCCATTTCGTCTTAGCTTCCCTGCACTTCCTATTTATTTCATTCCTCAGCGACTTGTATTTCTGTATTCCTGATTTTCCCGAAACATGTTTGTACTTCCTCCTTTCATCAATCAACTGAAGTATTTCTTCTGTTACCCATGGTTTCTTCGCAGCTACCTTCTTTGTACCTATGTTTTCCTTCCCAACTTCTGTGATGGCCCTTTTTAGAGGTGTCCATTCCTCTTCAACTGTACTGCCTACTGCGCTATTTCTTATTGCTGTATCTATAGCGTTAGAGAACTTCAAACGTATCTCGTCATTCCTTAGTACTTCCGTATCCCACTTCTTTGCGTATTGATTCTTCCTGACTAATGTCTTGAACTTCAGCCTAACGGAACACAAAATGAACTGTAGATTGGGACAAATTGACAGATCGGCTGTAGCGGCTCACGTTTTCAAAGACGGTGATCACGAAATAAAATTTAGTGAGACAAACGTGATAGCTAGGGCCTCACATTTTATACTCGCATGTATAGAGAAGCTACAGAGATCTACAAGCACGGAAATAATTTTAATAGAAAAGAAGAAGGATTAAAACTAGACAAGATATGGCGGTCGACTTTGTACCAACGAAGTGACAATCGATTACCTGGAATCGAGAGAGATGGCACTAGCCAGAGTTAGTTTTAAAGTCGGAAGCGCGTGACGAGTGGTGGCGTCATCTAAGCGCTCTATATGAGGGGGACCTCCAGCGCCTAGCAGCCAGTCGCCGACTCACCTCAGAAGATGTTGCCCGCAGTGGGCAACGAAACGTCAGGAAGGAGAAGAAGTTTTATATATGGACCACGGCAATTCAGCCCGGAAGTGTTAATTAATGAAGACGCCGGCCGCGAAAGCTTGCATGCCTAAATCAAACAGTTATTAGCGGTATAGAATTTTAAGTGCTTGTAGTTTATTTGATTCTAAATTAGTGAATATTTCTTTAAATAAAATGTTTCAGTGTAAACTAACTATAGACTTAAAATTACCAAATATGCAGCAACCAGTCGCAAAATCATGTTTTATTTATTCACTTTTGTAAATCGATTTCAACTGATTAACAGCCATCATCGGTTCTTTCAGCCAATATGTGCCCTGAGTAGTAATACTGCCTTAAGCAGAGGCCAAATATAAAGTTTGACATATGCGTCATGAGTAGGAAATACAGCAGAAAAGAAAAGAAAAATGTTTATTTATGGAATAGAATTATAGGAAGGAAATGGAGGAACTCCACCTTGCTATGTTTCAACACATTCCCTTACTTTATGTTTGATCACTTTATGTTTGACCTCTGCTTAAGACAGTATTACTACTTAGGGCTCATATTCGTTGAAAGCACCGATGAGGGCTGTTTATCAGTAGAAATCGATTTGCAAAAGTGAATAAATAAAACATGATTTCGCGACTGGTTGCTGCATATTTGGTAATTTTATCGTTTACGGTCGCTGCACGACTTGAGAACCACATGGAGCCCACCATTCATAACTATAGACTTATCATCAGTAGTCTGAAAACTATACACTGTGTAATAAAATTTAGGAAAATACAGCGTGAATAACAATTTTTCAGTGCTATGTAGTCATGACATACGCGTCATGTGTAGGAAATACAGCAGAAAAGAAAAGAAATATGTTTATTTATGGAATAGAATTATAGGAAGGAAATGGAGGAACTCCACCTTGCTATGTTTCAACACATTTCCTCATTTCACGAGTTTGTAGTTTGGAAGCACGAAACAATATAAACCATAACATAATGTAAAGATATTAAATTTTAGGTATTCACGTGAAAGATAAGAGAGTGAAAAAAGTACAAAAATACATTAAGCAACTTTCTCTTTTATGAAGCAGAAGTATTGTTGTGCACTTGGATCTACAAAAGATCGCCAAGAATTTTCTGGAAAGTTTAATTCTCTAATTTGAATATTTCACAAAGTGACATGTTATTTTAGTAAAATTATAAATTTTTGGAAACGGAAAAACTGGTGCTACAAAACAACAGAACTGGATTTTGGAATGGACTACATTTTAACATTCGAACAGTTTATAATACGATAATTTGAATAGGAACAACTTCTGAATCAAACAATTTTCTGAATCGGTAGTATGTTGTTTAGTAAGACTAGAATAAGAAATTTTAAAGGAGGTTTAGAGAAGGTAGGTCAATCCTAAAACAAGCAATTATTAGCGGAGTATTTTGGTGCTTGTCGTTTACATGATTCTTAAATCACGAATATTTGTTTAAATAAAGTTTTTCAGTGTGAACTATAAGAGGCGATCAAAACGTTTGTTTGTGGGTGTTCTTGCAGCATATACGCAACATTGTGCGACTACGATGCGGATATACAGGGTGAAAAGTATTTAAACCGACAAACTCTGGGAGTAGTATGAAGGCTTTCACGACCGGATGACATATCTTCTGATAAACCTTCCGGGATGTAAGATCGTGGTCCATGACCTTACATCCCGGAAGGTTTACCAGAAGAAACTCTGGGAGGTTGTAGGGGACATCAAAACAAATATTTTTCCCTAATGTCATTTTTTCCTATGAGGAGTATTTAAACCGGCAGAGGAAGATTTCTCTGGCGGGCAAATTAATTAAACCAACAAACATTCTGCCTCTGCCAATCCACGTTTCTGGGAACCGTCGGTCCAGGAATCAACGCACACGATTACTGAAATGTGCCGGCGTCCCGTCATGTTGGAACCACATGCGTTGTCTTGTAGGGAGCGGGACGTTTTCCTGCAATTTTGGCAATGCTCTGGCGAGAAAATTCCAATAGTGCCTGCCATTTAATGGCCTGGGTAGCAGATACGGCCCAATTAAACAGCCCCAACAACACCGACCCACACATTAACGAGGAACCGCACTTGATGAGCGCTAGTAACGGAGTTATCCTCACTCGAAACATGCGAATTCTGCACGTTGAAGACTCCAACATGCCCGAACGTTGCTGCCTCGGTAAACAACACAGAGGATGGAAATGTAGGATGCATTTCACACTGTTCCAGATACCACTGCGAAAACTGTGCTCTGCGTGGATAATCAACTGGTTCCAGGTTGTGGACACGCTGTAAGTGAAATGGACGTAACAATTGCTCTCGAAGGACTGTTCTTACATTCATCTGATTCGTCCCCATGTTACGTGCAATTGTACGAGTGCTGATTGAAGGATCCCGCTCCACATGCTTCCTCAAATTGCAGCGTTCTTACCGTGCGACGGCGTCCATGTCCAGGTAATCTGCTAAATGACCCGGTCTCACGCAGAAGTTGGTACACAGCAGCAAAGGTCGTATGATGCGGGATACGGCGATTAGGATATTGTTGTTGATAAACCCTCTGTGCAGCTCGTCCGTTGTGGTGCGCTACGTAGTACGCACCAAGCATATCAGTGTACTCACTCCAGGTGTATCGCTCCATTAGTAAACGGAGACAATGCACTACTACATTAGTGGAGAGCAGTTTCCTACAACTGATGTGGTGTCACCGCCAGATACCATACTTGCTAGGCGGTAGCCTTTAAATCCGCCGCGGTCCCTTAGTATACGTCCGACACGCGTGTCGCCACTGTCAGTGATTGCAGACCGAGCGCCGCCACACGGCAGGTTTAGTCTAGACAGACTCCCTAGCACTCGCCCCAGTTGTACAGCCGTCTTTGCTAGCGATGGTTCACTGCATACAGACGTTCTCATTTGCAGAGACGACAGTTTAGCATAGTCTTCAGCTACGTCATTTGCTACGACCTAGCAAGGAGCCATATTCTTCAAGAATGTATTCTGAACTGATAATATTGTGAATCATGTACCGTCAAGAGCGACGTTCATCATTAATGGATTAAAGTTACGTATCAAACTAATTACGTCCGCTTTCTGAATTCTCATTCCTTGTCATGTTCCAGACCTCACGTCAGTATAGTTCTTCCCTCCTCACGCCAGCCAGCGTGAGCTAAAACACGTGCATTTCGGCCTCTACTAGTAACACGGTGTTGGCTCTTCAGCTAACACAACAACTGAAGAGCGTAATACACCCTCTAACAGCTGAAGATCCTAATACGGCCTCTAACAACTGAAGGGCGTAATACGATCTCCACCGCTTAAAATACTCCTCATAGGGAAAAATGACATTAGGGAAATATATTTGTTTTGATGTCCCCTGCAACCTCCCAGAGTTTGTCAGTTTAAATACTTTTCACCCTGTATAAACACCGATGTGTAGGCAAGGTATTAGTGCCGCATTCGTGTAGCCGATGTTTGCGCGGTAAACGTTGCATGGGGGCTTATTTAAAATAGAATGCAAATAATTTTAACTTTTTGCTTCAGTAGCTGTTTGTCCGATTACGAAGTCTCGTAACGGTTGGCCCTGACTAGTATTATTACGCTATCTGACTGCATAGAACAATAACAAAGAATGAAATGGAAATTTTCATTAACACAATTAATTAATTAAGTCCCCAGCAACTATAAAACCTACGAAACCAAAGCACAAGTGTAACTGTTCTGCGTGTGGAAGTATAACTCAACGTACACATCTGGCACGGTTCTTCTTCAACAACACAAGAAATTTTAAATATCATTTATACTGAATTAATTAAAGAAAATAAAAATACCATAATTACTCAAGAGAACCAGAATTACACTCTAATCCAAGAACACAAGCCAGATGCTTTGTTGACTGAACCTGTAATGACGCATTATTTAAAACATGGAAATAATGAAAAATAAATCAAGTTTCGTTACCTTCATATATTGACCAAAATCACTCTAATCATTACAATATATCTCCACACCGACTCGCTATTACCACATCTCAACAAGAACCTTTCAGTATCACATCTCAGCAAGCACTCCCTACTAGCACATCTGAACACGAACTGACTACTACGAGTCCTCGACAAGCACTCCCACTACGACATCTCAATAATCACCGCCAGTGGAGGCGGCGGAACAATGCTCTCTAGGGATCTCTGGCGCTGTGGCTCAGTGTAGCCACCTTTCATATGCCCTTCCTCCACGGCTAGAATTTGATGGTATTTTTGCCAGCATTGGTGGTGAAAATACCACCAAATTCGTCAAAAAAAATACAGACAAAAATAAAAGATAATATTAATACGTAAATATCATATAACTAGATAAAATTTTGGCTTTGCACTGACCTTTCAATAACCTATTATATAGAATACAGTAAGCAATACAAATTCTTTCATACATGTGACTTTACATAATAGTTTACACAAGTATTATGTGGTTAAACAATTCAATCAATAGCGTCAGCAATGACGAATATGTGCAGGTAAGAGTCTCATAACTTTTCACAAACAGTAATACACAAAAAATCAGTTTATACAAATATTCACATAAACGCTTTCCATAGCCCAAGAATAAGCAGTTGACAGTTCCAGCAGTAGCACCCAGCAATGGTCAACAGGTGCAAAAACCAACAAGTGACATTTTTTTAGTAGAAACAGTCCATCAGTGGCACCCAGTAATGTTAAACAGGTGCAGACACGAACAAGTGACATCATTTCAGTAGAAGCAGTCCATCAGTGGCACCCAGCAATGTTGAGCAGGTGCAGACAGCGACAGGTGACATCTTTTCAGTAGAAACAGTCCATCAGTGGCACCCAGCAATGTTGAGCAGGTGCAGACATCAACAAGTAACACCATTTCAGTAGAAGCAGTCCATCAGTGGTACCCAGCAATGTTGAGCAGGTGCAGACATCAACAAGTAACACCATTTCAGTAGAAGCAGTTCCATTAGTGGCACCAGCAATGTTGAGCAGGTACAGATATCAACAGGTGACATCTTTTCAGTAGAAACAGTCCATCAGTGGCACCCAGCAATGTTGAGCAGGTGCAGACATCAACAAGTCACATTTCTCAGCAGAAGCAGTTCCATAAAATTCACTAGCACTGATCACACTGTTCATCAGAGTTTATAAGCAGAAATTAAACATGTCCTAGCGGCACCAATCATGTAGAAAAGGTACAAGTAACAGTCCATAATTTTTTACAATCACTGATCACACAGTTCATCAGCAGAAATTAAACATGACTAAATGTCACGCATCATGTTGAAAAGTGCAGCACCATCACTAATCAGACAGTTCAGGCATGAACAATAGTTTGAATACACATACAATGCTTTTACACTAAACATACAAATCATAACAAACACACAAATGATATCAGATAATTGTCCTATTAACTATTACAATACACAAATGCCAGTAAACCTATAACATTTATGGGTGTCAGTGCAAGCCACTACCAACAAATAAAATAATATTTAGGAGATAGGTGGGTAGGATTAGGAAAGGAAAACACACAAAACACACTCACTCATCTTTCATCCACATTAAGTACTACTGTGTAATTGAATAGTGTTAACTGTGTAAATGTAACTCTGTCCAAGATTTGATGTTCATCATGTGTACCAAGTAGTAGTGGCAGCAATGTATAACAGTCAATAATAGTTAAGTCAACGTCATAGTCATCATGTCAAGACCAATGTTTGCCAAGCCAGATCAAAATGTACGGTTGCTGAACAACTGTCAGTGTACCAAGATATGCAAATGCTTCCTCTCTCAAAAAAAAGTATATACTGCTTTGTGATTTGACAAAGTGTGTGTGTAGACAATCTTCCTTCTACTTGAGTGTTCTAGTCTGCCATCTTCATCCTCCTTGTTCCATATGGACCAACAAAAAAAAAAAATATGCTCCTCACTTACTTTACCTCTTATCCACCAAAACTACAATAATCGTCAGCATAATCTCAATAATTCACTAATACCTCTTCAATACGTCGATACATATAAACCTTATCATCAATATCATTTACCTTACCTCTTGTCCACGAAAACTCCAATAATCATCACTTAATCTTAATACTTCAATAATACCTCTTCACTACGTCGATATATATAAACCGCAGCACCAATATCATTTCACTTCCATAACAACTCTCTCCTCTAGTCAGTCTCCTCGAACAAGTACAGACAAAATCCTAGTGCAACTTCAATTCATCATCCCATACAATCCCAAGACACAGTGTCTACACACAACCTCTGTGTAATCCATCTGACCCAAATTTTCTACTCATTATAAATTATAAGACACATTTTGCTTCCTTGTCCATCATTAAATAAAAGAAATGCATACATGACCTCTAACAGCCTTTAGTTTGAATAACTTTCAGTAATTAAGTACGATTACGGAGTGTGAATGATCATAATATTTCACAGTGTGTACACCACTTCAAAAATTATGGCAAACAGAAGCAAACATATGGAGTATTTCTTGTGTCAAGTGTCACTTCCTATTTCAATTGCTCACGAAGAATGCAGTGTAATAACTGTTAATGGTCTAACCTAGCGTTGGTATGTCATGTCGTTAGCTTCCTTCCTATTAGCATAAATTTATACACCTTCCATAAAACCTCCAGCTCATGTGGCTTCTGTGAAGTTTCTTGTACTAATGTCGTTCGTCGAATTATAGCAGTTCATTTTCTTATCTTAAAATATAAGGCACTGAGCATAAGCAAAACATGCAATAGCGAGTAAATATACCAGTAGAGAACAGAATGTCAACAAGTGGATGCAGCACAATTCTTACAACGAGGCTCTGCCAAGCGAACAATCTATAATTAATACCACAGTGTAACCTAAACTCTATGTTCGTACACTGTACATCATCATTGCTATATTCTAAATTGGAGAGTAGTTATGACAACAAAACAGAAATGTGTAAATATGCAATCCATACAAAAAGCAGCAAACATATATCTTACGTAATAAACAAGTCATTAGCATCATATCAGCATAAGCAAATAAATGTTCGTATGTAATCTTAATAAGTAAACATGAAGGCGCAAGCAGATAAATCACAAAGTGTAACCTACATACATAACAGCACAACTAATAGGGTGACAATTATAATTTAAATAAATAAGCACAGCAGGCACATAATAAAAATTATGACATCAGTGAAAAAGCAGTGCAGCCAAGCAATGCATAATATATACAAATAACAACCTTGTTCATTAGTCAATCATTGTCAAAATCAGTTAATGTGCGCAAGCACGTCGCTTCACTAGTAAATTCATAGAACATGAAATTTAGCACAAAGTATGAATCACGTAATCGCGAGCAGCAAATTACGTCTAAAGTACGTACCTAAGTGGAAATATGTTACCTGAAAAATAAACTCAATTAATCGTTACCTTTTTGGTTTTTTACTTCCTTTTTTTTTTTTTTTTGAAATTACATTCTTTCTGAAATTTTCTCCTCTTAACGTCGGACACACATAGAATTTACCTGAAGGTCTTAAATATTTTATACAACCGTATCCTGAAAAATACTGAACGTTAATAACATAATTTATGAAGTCCTTATAGCTTTATACAGAATTTAGTCGGAGAAATTAGACTGTGTATTTGTTTACGTCTGTCAGTGCATTCCCACTGAGCGCTCGATCAGCTGTAGGCGCGTGACGTAGGAAGTGATTGTTTGCGGTCAACGACTGCCTCGTGCGCCGCGCAGACTTCACTGTTGCTTTGAGTATCTGCCGCCGCCGGAACACGGCGCGGTATCCTTGTACTCTCCGCATGTTTACATGTAGCTGTTAGTTTCTCTAAAGTATGTCATTCCACAAAAATTTTTACGTTCGATATATGATGTATTCCCTTAGAGCGCCGAGATTTAAGAGTTTCTACTTCAACAGTGTTATCATGAATAATTTTGCGAACTCTATATGGACCGTTATAAAGCAGAAAAAATTTGCGACACAAGCCTTTTCCTCTGTGAGACGGTGAGACTTAATTATTACCTTTTTACCAACTGACAAGATTTTTAAACGACCAGGACTTAATTAATACCTTTTGACCAACTGACAAGATTTTTAAACGACCAGGACGTTTCGCTGATTTCTCTCTTCTAGCAGCCGCAGATGCAATATTTCGTAGAGCCAGGTTGACAACTTCAGAATGCCGCAGTTTCCATGTGGGCGGAAAAGGAACGATTTCAGAAATGCGATTTGTTGGTACTTTATTTTTTAATATCAATAGAGGCGGTAAAGAAGTTGAGTCATTAGGAAGTTCATTCAGTATGTTTTGAAAAATATGAAGATACTGATCCCAAGTTCTGTGATTCTGATGACAATAAAGACGGCACAATTTATTGATTTCCTTCATCCATCTCTCTGAAGCGTTAGATTGAGGGTGAAAAAGTGAAATAAAAATTGGTTTAATCTTACGACGCCGTAGAGTACGAAGCCAAATTTTAGAGCGAAACTGTGATCCATTATCTGATATAACCTTATCAACATGACCAACTTCTTTAAGAAAATGTTTGATGAAAGCGTTAGATACTGAACGAGCTGTTGCTTTGCGTAAAGGTGTAAAACACACATATTTTGATGTCAATTCCACTGCTACAAAAATGTACGCAAAACCATTAGTAGATCGAACCACTGGACCGAACAAATCAACTGCAGCCATCTCCTTTAATTTCGCTGGAATGATAGGAAACAACGGTGCTCTGTGAGAAATTGTTGGCGGCTTAGCCTTTTGACATAATTTGCATTTGGCAAGAACAGATCGAATACGTTTTTCCATATTACTGAAGTAGCAATTTTCTCGTAATTTATGAAAGCATTTTCTGGGACCAAAGTGCGCATAACTAAAATGTGTGTACCAAATCAATTTATTGACCCACTCATCAGGAATACAAACTAACCAAACAGAGTTGTCGACCGATTTTCGTTTGAAAAGAATGTCATTGCGAACTAAATAATGCTGTCTAATCGCTACGCTTTCCTTTCTCCTCCACTTCTCCTTAATGTCCTTCCAGATTGGATCCTTATTTTGCTCCTTAGCGATGTCCTGGAGCGAAGACGAAATAAAGTTCTCAAACGCAACACCTTGAATGTACATCAAACAATAATGGTTTTCTTTGCAGTCCTCTTCAGCACTTTGTTTCAAACCCATAGGTGCACGTGATAAAGCATCAGCAACAATATTTGAAGATCCCTGTATGTAAACAATACTAAAATCAAATTCCTGTAGATACAGCGCCCATCGTGACAATCTGCCATGAGTTAATTTTGTCGACATAAGAAATTCCAAAGCTCGATGATCAGTGTAAACCTTAGTATGTCTACCAAACAAAAATGTGCGAAATTTTGTGAAAGCCCAAACAACAGCCAAAGCTTCAAGTTCCGTAATCGAATAATTCTTTTCGGATTTAGAGAGAACACGACTTCCAAATGCAATAGTCTTCTGTACTACAACGCCGTTTTCTTCTATCTCTTGAAATAAATGTGCACCTAGGCCTTTGTATGATGAGTCCGTCGCCAAACAAAAATCTTTAGATAAATCCGGATGTGAAAGAAGTGGAGCAGCAACTAAAGCGTCACGAAGTTGTTCAAATTCTGATTGAGCTTCCTCATCCCAACACCAATTAGAATTCTTTCCAGATAGTTCACATAAACGAGGTGTGGCCAAATTGTCCAATCTAACAAAGCGTCTAAGAAAATTACAGACACCAAGGAAACTACGAACATCACGTTTTGTGGTAGGAACAGCATAATTACGAATAGCGTCTAGTTTTTCTGGATCAGGAAGAATACCTTCTGTAGAAATAATGTGACCGAGAAATTTCACCTGAGAACGACCAAATTCAGATTTTTCCAAGTTCACTGTCATGCCAACTCGTGCAAAAATACGTAATAATGAATCCAAAATTTTGTTATGCTCACTCCAAGAACGTTTAGCAATAAGAATATCGTCAACATATGAAGTAATATTGTCACGAAGATAAACAGGTAAAATTTCATTTAAGCTACGAATGAATGCTGCTGAAGATACAGTAAGTCCAAACGGTAATTTCCAAAACTGGTAACAGTTACCAAAGGCTAAAAAGGCAGTATATTTTCTACAATCAGGGTGGAGTTCTATTTGCCAAAAACTTGCGCGCATATCAATCGTGGATAAAACTTTAATTCCATGGAAATGTTGAAGAAGTTCATCTAAATTTTGTGGACGGTCAGTTTCAGGAATAATAATATTATTTATCTGTCTGGAATCCAGAACCAAACGAATTGACCCATCCTTTTTAAGAACAACGTGTAATGGGCTGTTATAAGGGCTGACTGCTGGCTCAATAATGCCCTGATCTAACATGTATTGAAGTTCATTCTTAACCTTGTCTCTGTAAGCCGAAGGAATAGCGTACGTTTTCCCGCGAAATGGTGTGTGTTCTTTTACTTTAAATAAATATTGTAAGCCTTGTATAGTTCCTGTGTGATAATTAAACACTGTAGCATGTGAAGTCAAAATATGGTGCAGTTCTTCTCTTGCAACGTCATCTGGCACTTCAGCTTTTTTAACCTTTTCATTAATTAATTCTTCGCTACTAATTATATCCTCCATCGCGTCTCTGTATCTATTGTCATTGTCATGAATAAACACACTGTCGTCATAATGCTCAACGAAAACATCAGAAGTAAGAAACCTTAAACATTTTGTATCTGATTCAGATCTTGCTAAACACTCGAAAAATTTCAAACATTTCGGCATTCCGGCAACAGTCAAATTCACACTTCCTTCTTTAAAGTTCAAAATTGCCTTATGTGTGTTAAGAAACTCCATACCTAATATAATCTGTGTACTGAGTAATGGAACAATAATAAAATTAGCAGACAATTCGTATCCTTGACAAATGAAATTTAGGTTGGTCTGTTGTTTAACTTCCACACCTTTTCCAGAAATCGCTCCTCGAATTGTAGTTTTAGAAATAGGTAACACAGGACAGGCAATAGTTCTTTCACATATACGAAAAACTGATTCACTAATGACGTTCAATGGGCTCCCAGAATCTAAAACTGCAGTGAACTTATTCTTACCCACACATACTTCAATAACAGGATGTAAAAATGCGTCTACATTATTTTCCTTTTCGCCTAGCAAAATGTCTCTCATATCTTCCAGGCGTACGTAGTGTAAAGTTGTAGTGTCATTACTTTCTGAACCGTCTATATTGCTGCCAGAAGCAGAAGCTGCTAGTCATTGTCGATTGTTTGCGTCACGTCTTTGATTATTCCCGACATTTCGCGGATCAATTTCTACTATTTCCACTTGTCTCTCTGAATTTCTGTCACGTGGAGGATGCCAATTAGGTCCTTCCTGTCTGTTAGATGCAAATTCTTGGTTGTGTCTGTTATTAAAATTTCTGTTTTCCTCTCTGTCTGCATAACTACTCCTTGTATAATTTCGACTGTCACTTCTGAAATTATTGTTAGACCTACTACCCTGGTTATTTCTGTAGTAAGAGTTTCTATTATTGTATGAATAATTTCTGTCTTGATGATACCGATTACTGTTTCCGTATGATTGATCATTCCGGTAAGAATTACCGTTATTATAATTGTCTGTGTAATTTCTGTTAGAACGTCTGTTATTGTCATAGGGCTGGTATCTATTGTCCTGTCTCAAAATTACTCATATAACGCCCGTTCCGATCACTATCCCTTTTCTCTGAAAATCTATCGTAATTACTGTTACTGAAAAAGTTACAAGAAGTCCCGTCGTCGTTGTCATACTCAAGTTCTTGCAATAAAGTCTCGATGTCGTCTTTACATCTTCCAGCTAAAGCAATTTGTCTTATGGATTGTGGCAGCTTAGTTAAACAAATGCGAATTAATTCAGTCGGGCTATAAGGGTTGGAAAGGAACTGATTCTTTCGAATCATGTCTTCAAAATATTCCGCTGGCGTGCGGAACTCAGACTGTTTGAAATTACGCTGCATAATAAGACTGTGTTTGACTCTGTCTTGCGTGCTTTCGGACCAATATGCCGATAGAAATGCATGATAAAAATCATTCAGATTATTACAATCTCTAATGAGTGCGCGCATCCGCGTCGCCGATTCGTTTTCTAAATATCCACACATAAGTTCCAGTTTGTGACTTAGTGGCCAATTTGGTGGGAGTGCGTACATAAATTGATCTAACCATGCACATGGATGTATGTCATTCTTAGAATTGCGGAAGATTTTAAATTTCCGAACAGTCAAAAAGTGTTTATAGTCAAAGTTTTCGCCTCGTGGCGACAAAGACCTACCGCATCTGTCCCAGTTTGAATGTCGATTATTGTCAAGTTCGCGCGCCTGGCGCTCTCTTGTTGCGTCCCGTAAATGAAACAAATTATCTTCTTCAAAGCCCTCTACTATCTGTGATTCTAAATTTCTTCTGCTGTCTTTTCCTACGATTTCGCCTTCAATTTGTTTGACTTGCTTTTTTAATGCCTCAAATTCCCTTTTAACGCGTTCATTAAATTTTCCCTGATTGTCAACATGTTTATTTATGTTCTGGTACTCTTCGGTCTCTGCAAATGGTAATGGAGCTGTATCATCCGAATCTCTGTCCCCATGAAAACTAAGATTTGTCAATTTATCTGAAATCTCCTCAACTCTTTCCGATAAGTCACCTATTTTTTCTTTCTGTTTACTTAGTCTTCCGTAAGTGTCGCGACTCGGGTTTCAGTATTGACACATTTGGTAGTTAACTGTCCATATTGTTGTGTTAGGTTATTTAATCTGTCATTTGGTACGGATTCCTCGATTCTCTCAAATATTTCTTCCTTATCGTGTGCACGTTGTGAATTTAACTCTGAAAATTTTTGTACTATCACGCGATCTCTTTCCTCCTGTTCTCTATCCTGTTCCCTTTGTCTAATCTCTACTGCAATTAATCTATTATTGTGAGCATTCAAAATCGGTTGTACTTCTTCTCTGATTTCTTTCTTTAATTCATCTTTCATATTTTTGAAACATGTCCCTATTCGTGAATCTAACCGTGTTTCCATTGTTCCCATCTCAGTTTTTAATTCAGATCCAAACCGTGTTTCCATTGTTCCCATCCGTGTTTCCATTTGTGTCTAACCATGTTGCCAAAGTTCCCATCTCTGTTTTAAATTCAGATCGTAACTGTGATCCCATTGTTCCCAGCTCAGTTTTAATTGTTCCTATTTGTGATCCCAAATTTAATATTGCACCCATCAACTGCTCCATAATAGCCGGTTCGAAATTCTTTTCGCCACTAACATTTCCCGCGAAACCAACTTCTTTCGTCATAGCTATAAAGCTATCTGTGTTCGATACTATTTCAGAATCTTCTGTCGTTAATCTCGGATTCTGTGAATTTTCTGATTGAGAAAAATTTTGAAATGGTTCCGGACTATTTTCCCGACTTATTACATTGTTTTCCACTTCATTATCCATCATACTGTTTTCCTCTGTTGGCGAGTTCGCCATGTTAACAATTTCGTCATTCTCACTATCCATCATTTTCGCCTTTTTCATTGATCGCGTAATCATTTACAAAACATACAAAACTCGTCACTGTACGGAAATTATACATAATGACTCTTTATCTCCAACAATACCATTCACTCGAAATGTTTCCCTCAAACACGATTAACGAACAATTGAAATAATTGCACTAAATCGTCAAACGCGTATACAAGACAACAATCAAATTCAGAGAAAAAAAATACCATTAGAAGAATGACAATTACCAAATCTACACATGCAAAATAGACTACAATTACTAAATTACAAATTACTACAACAATACTACTGTCTACTATTTTTACAATCAGAAGAATTCCAAGGGACGATCCGAAGCAGCGGTCGCCACGTGCATGGGGGCTTATTTAAAATAGAATGCAAATAATTTTAACTTTTTGCTTCAGTAGCTGTTTGTCCGATTACGAAGTCTCGTAACGGTTGGCCCTGACTAGTATTATTACGCTATCTGACTGCATAGAACAATAACAAAGAATGAAATGGAAATTTTCATTAACACAATTAATTAATTAAGTCCCCAGCAACTATAAAACCTACGAAACCAAAGCACAAGTGTATCTGTTCTGCGTGTGGAAGTATAACTCAACGTACACATCTGGCACGGTTCTTCTTCAACAACACAAGAAATTTTAAATATCATTTATACTGAATTAATTAAAGAAAATAAAAATACCATAATTACTCAAGAGAACCAGAATTACACTCTAATCCAAGAACACAAGCCAGATGCTTTGTTGACTGAACCTGTAATGACGCATTATTTAAAACATGGAAATAATGAAAAATAAATCAAGTTTCGTTACCTTCATATATTGACCAAAATCACTCTAATCATTACAATATATCTCCACACCGACTCGCTATTACCACATCTCAACAAGAACCTTTCAGTATCACATCTCAGCAAGCACTCCCTACTAGCACATCTGAACACGAACTGACTACTACGAGTCCTCGGCAAGCACTCCCACTACGACATCTCAATAATCACCGCCAGTGGAGGCGGCGGAACAATGCTCTCTAGCGATCTCTGGCGCTGTGGCTCAGTGTAGCCACCTTTCAACGTGGAAACGTGTAGTACAACGTTATTATCAAACGCTCCCAAACAGGACCAACGAGCTGTTATTCTCTTCTTGGCTGCCGAAGGACAAACAGCGGTAGACATCAATCGGGGAGTAAATGTGCTGTGTGGAGCAGCACGTCCCTCGAAAACCACCATTGTGAGATGACGCGCCAGAGGGTGGCGCTGCTGCATAGTAACGCAAGTCCCCATATCACAAACGTCGTAACGCAAAAAAATGGTTCAAATGGCTCTGAGCACTATGGGACTTAACATCGCAGGTCATCAGTCCCCTAGAACTTAGAACTACTTAAACCTAACTAACCTAAGGACATCACACACATCCATGCCCGAGGCAGGATTCGAACCTGCGACCGTAGCGGTCGCGCGGTTCCAGACTGAAGCGCCTAGAACCGCTCGGCCACCCCGGCCGGCCGTCGTAACGCATAAATTAGGCCAACTCAAGTTGGGGACACTCGAGTACCTACCTGAGCCGTGTATCGACTCGTGCTACACCTTGTATTTAGATTGCATTGGTTTTCCTTTACTTCCCGTGGCATGTTTGATATGTTGTCTGTCATTAAGTGGCTGCTTGGTTGTCTTTTCCCTCTGCTATCGATATCTGCATTTACTTCCGGGAAACTGCTATGGAGGAAGTGAGATCTTTGACCGGTTGTAACCTCGTGTGGTGGCGCGGAAGTAGGGGCGTTGCGCGCAGAGAGTGTGGTGGACACGGGAGGGCAGTGTGGCTCTCCAGCGCGAAGCAGGCGTGGTCGGTTGTACCGAGTCGCCACGTGATGTGTGTCGGTTGTGTGTAACGAGCGGGTCGAGTTGACGGAAGAGCTCCCCGCGTGTTGGTTGTACACAGAAACGCCCCACGAGTAGTTGCTGTTCATTTCGCCTTGGTGGGACGTTAACGAGCTTCTTTAAATCCTCCGTTTCAACACTGGAGTTTAAAAGGAGACACCTAACATGAAGGAGCGGTCACTACCCGTCAACGTTGCAGAGAAGACGTGAACTCCGGTGACAGAGCGTGTTGTCGCGTGACCGTGGCGTGTCGGGTACGCTGGCGACGCGTGCGCGGTCGGGTGTGTGGATCCTTGCCATCGGAGGTCGTGTACTGCCTGTTAGAGCATAATTGCAAGTTAAGTTCGTGGAAGGTTTAATCGTTAAGCAATAATTATGTGTAAGCAGCGTCTCTTCTGCCTTGTGGCCTCCGGCGACCGGGTTTCCTGTGCCTGGCACCGGTGTTATTGAAGACAGTGATCTTTCCTCCTCCTCTCGTTACTGTCCGATGGGAGGTGTAGTTTTGGCAGTTTAATTGTTTCGCTATTCTGTCGTGGGTTATGAGTAAATTCATGCTTCTTGTTGGTTGATCATGTGTTCACTCATTCAGGACTGTGTGGTGTAATGTTTCCTTGCACGAGGTTACCTCTAATTCTGTCAGCAAGTTAAGCCATCTTATAACAAGTTTTCGCTGGCTAAAAGTCGGTGCAGTGACCAGCCTGAGTGTGGCAATTGTGTTTACGGGCGTATTTAAATTGGTCAGTATTCTACCTAGCCTGAGCATCCCTGAGTGGGTGATTTGTGGCCGCCTTACACGGGTCCGTCATATCTGTTATGTTCTAATGATATTCCAGGACACTTTTGTTTAAATTTTTTTTAAATTCCTCCAAGTTTGTCGACATAAAAGTTTTCTGGGTTTGGAACCGTGTCATAATGTAAAAACTACTGCTGCTATAGAAAAACAAACGTTTCGGCCACGATTGCAGCGGCCTTCTTCTGGGTCATAGAAAACTTTTATGTCGAATGACTCTGGCCGCGGAAGCCTACGCAATTATACCCTCCAACTTTGTAAATTGCTTTTATTGCCATTAATCGTGTGTTTGCTGAGACCTTTTTAATTTTTTTAATGGCGGTGTTGTTAGCTTCACTACCTCACCGTACTTTGTTAATAAAGTTCTGTATTTACTTTAGGAGCCTGTTTACTAATGCTCTTTAATTTTTTTTTAAATTGTGGTATTGCTATAAATTACTTGATTGCCATTAGCGGCGTGTTTTAAAAGGTTGTTTATTGCCGTACTGCTAGCTTCTGTGTTTTTTCTAAATTTATTTGTTGTATTGCTATAAATTACTGGATTGCCGTTAGCGGCGTGTTTAAAAGGCTGTTTATTGCCCTACTGCTAGTCTCTGTAAGATACGAATAAAACATTTGTGAAAATCTCAACTCGACAGTAAACTAGTAGAAATTTGGCCCCGTTTCCCAGCTTGTAGTGTGGCTTGTAGTAACCGCAACCACTGTGTGTGTCACTACCTTACAGTCCTAATCCCTCCCCATGCGATTATCATGCCTTCAGTTCTTTTTTTTATTTTTCAAAAAGCCTTTGAATAGTGTACGATTCCTATTGGACGAGGATGTGCAGCAGGCAGTTACGGACTCCTTCACACAGCAGGACACCGTACTTCTAGCAGACGTGTATCTTCAGCCCGGTGCGTCGTTGTGATGATTGGCCTTCGGTGCTCACGGTTATTTTGTATCATTGACATACCCATTCTGAATACGACCTTCGAACGGAAACTTTGTAAGACGTCTATGTTTCTATTGTCTAATGTCAAACCACAATTTATGAAAGATGTTTATATTTTATTAATAGGATTAAGTAGGAATAATTAATATTTGACATGTTGGAAATAATTGTGGTAGCAGGGAATGTCTGCACCAAAGTATTGTTGGCAAGAGAGACCGCAATTTGATATAATTTTAAAAAGGGCGGGAAGACCGCGTATGGATACTTTTTAAGAAAAGAGCGGGAAAGACCGCGCAGTGATACATTTTGTAATGGTAGCAGGGATTGTCTGCACCAGAAAGCATTGTTGGCAGGAGAGACCGCACTTTAGCGTTCGTAGGAAGTCAGTAGTAAGCGAGATGTGAAGCGAGTCGGTAGCAGGTCTGAAGCGAGAGGTTGAGAGGAGCGGTGTGCCTGCCAGCCACTAACTATGATTTACAAGAGATTATAAACGGATGTACAGAGACATCAGCTAACTATTATAATAAGAGGAACTAATATTATTGAATTAATTTTTTGGGAAACTCAAGACTAATGAAGGTATGTTTGCGCATTGCTAGTTGTAAGATTATTGTAAAAAGTAAGTCCCATTTGAACCTTTGTAAAATCATTTCATTCAGAATATAATTAATTTTTGCCAGCAATATTGCATTTCTAATTATAACCCATCCCAAAAACCATCAACGTAAAACTTTGCAAAATGTTATTGTTGTCAAGAAAAAGTTTAACTATGAATTACGTAACTTCAGTCAAATTAATTAAAGAATAACGTCAGCTTTGGTAATAAATACAGACACATATTATGAAAGCCCACCAGCAGCTAATAGAGTATAGTAAAACAGAGTAAGTATATTCATGTCGCAGTTCGATGTAGCAGTCAGATGGCGATCCAGTAACAGTAAAAAAGGTAAGGAACAGTTTTGGGTTATTGCAGGTAACGACTGAGGGCCACGACGACGACAAATTCTATGTTTCGTCGAAATAATCAGAAAATCACTTTTAATAAGCAGCAATTAAATTTTTATGCGAAGATTGAGAAAGAGAATAAATTTCAAAGGGAAGATTTCATTTGTTATTATTAAGCAAGAGATAGAAATCCCAAGGATAGGTTTTATAGGTTATTGTAGAAGGGAATGTTGCGTAACAAAAAAAAAAAAAAAAAAAAAAAAAAAAAAAAAAAAAAAAAAAAAGAGAGAGAGAGAGAGAGAGAGAGGTATAGAGGAGACGGGAAGGTTTCAACTTTTCGATGTCCCCGTATAATTTTACCGTTACCGTCACTTGTGTGAAAACTACACACTAATAATAAAATTTATCAAAGTACGACGTGAATAACAATTTGGCGCCGGCCGGTGTGGCCGAGCGGTTCTACGTGCTTCAGTCTGGAACCGCGCGACCGCTACGGTCGCAGGTTCGAATCCTGCCTCGGGCACGGATGTGTGTGATGTCCTTAGGTTAGTTAGGTTTAAGTAGTTCTAGGGGACTAATGACCTTAGATATTAATCCCATAGTGCTCAGAGCCATTTGAACCATTTTTGAACAATTTGGCAATCTTCTGCCTTCATGGTATGTGACTTGCATGAAGAAAATACGCTGAAGCACCAAAGAAACTGGTATAAGCATGCGTACTGAAATAAAGAAATATATAAACGGGCAGAATATGGCGCTACGGGCGGCAGCACCTATTAAGAGACAACGGTCTGGTACAATGGTAGTTTACAATGGTAGGTTACCAACATTTAACTTAGTTTGAACATGGTGTTATAGTCAGCGCACGAGCGATGGGACACGCTATCTCAGAGATAGCGATGAGGGGGAAATTTTCGTGCCCGACTATTTCACGAGTGTAGCCTGAATATGACGAATCCGGTAAAACATCAAATCTCCGACATCGCTGCGGCCGGAAAAAGATCCTGCGAGAACGGCTCCGACGACGACTGAAAAGAATCTTTCAGCATATACTAAGATGGTATCTGTTCTTTAGGACATGTCCATACCATCAGTGGCCATGTAGCTAGTTAGAATGAAATTACAATGAAATGAACACCCTTCGCTGCTTACAGGCGTTGACATACGTCAACGGGGACAGGTGAAAATTTGTGCCCCGACCGGGACTCGAACCCGGGATCTCCTATTTACATGGCAGATGCTCTATCCATCTGAGCCACCGAGGACACAGAGTGTAACGCGACTGCAGGGATTTATGTCTGGCACGCCTCCCGCGAAACCCACATTCTCAACGTATTGTCCCGCACTACATTTGTAGTGCCCCCGCCCATTATACTCATTACTCGCGGCGCGTTGCCGATTCCCTTCCGCCAATTTCTGCGTATTTCAATGCTGGGCCATCAGAGTGCGAACCATTCACTCAAACATCATCGATATTGGCTTTCGGAGCCCAAGGCCCGCTCGTGTACCCTTCACGATTGGAAAAAACAAAGCTTCGCCTCGCTTCAGCCCGTCGACACCGACATTGGACTGTTGATGACTGGAAAGATGTTACCTGGTCAGACGGGTCTCATTTCAAGTTGTACTGAATGTATGGAGACAACCTCCATGGGGACCCTGCATGTCAACAGGTGACTTTTCAAGCTGGTGAAGGCGCTGTAGTGGTGTGGGGCGTGTGCATTTGCAGTGATATGGGACCCCTGGTACGTCTAGATACGACTGACAGGTGACACGTACGTGAGTATCCTGTCTGATCTCCTGCATCCATTCGTGTCCATTGTGCATTTCGACGGACTTGGGCAATTCCAGCAGGACAATGCGACATCTCACACATTCAGAATTGCTACAGAGTGGATCCAGGAACACTCTTCTGAGTTTAAACAGTTACACTGGCTGCCAGACTCCCCAGACACGAACATTATCGAGCATATCTTGGATGCCTTGGAACGTGCTGTTCGGATCTTCAACCCCTCGTACTCTTACGGATCTATCTATAGCCCTGCAGGATTCGTGGTGTTAGTTCCCTCCTGTACTACTCCAGACATTGCTCGAGTCCATGCCACGTCGTGTTGCGGCCGTTCTGCGTGCCTACATTGTATTGGGCAGGTGTACCAACTTCTTTGGCTCTTCAGTTTATACCAGCAAACAATTACAAAAAAATGTTGTTTTAAGGAATGGAGCCGCCTCGTTACGTTTCACGAGTTTGTAATTAGCTAGCGTGAAATAAACAGACGGGTAAAATATCATGTGATTTCTAAATAGTCGCAAATACAGGGTGAAAAGTATTTAAACCGACAAACTCTGGGAGGTTGTAGGGGACATCAAAACAAACATTTTTCCCTAATGTCACTTTTTCCTACGAGGATTATTTAAACCGGTGGAGGCCGTATTACGCTCTTCAGTTGTAGGCAACTGCTCTCCACCAGTGTAATAGTGCATTGTCTCTGTTTACTAATGGAGCGATACACCTGGAGTGAGTACACTGATATGATTGGTGCGTACTACGTAGCGCACCACAACGGACGAGCTGCACAGCGGGTTTATGAACAACAATATCCTAATCGCCGTATCCCGCATCATACGACCTTCGCTGCTGTGTACCAACGTCTGCGTGAGATGGGGCATTTAGCAGATTACCTGGACAGGGACGCCGTCGCACGGTAAGAACGCTGCAATTTGAGGAAGCTGTCTTGCAGCATGTGGAGCGGGATCCTTCAATCAGCACTCGTGCAATTGCACGTAACATGGGGACGAATGAGACGAGTGTAAGAACAGTCCTTCGAGAGCAGTTGTTTCGTCCATTTCATTTACAGCGTGTCCACAACCTGGAACCAGTAGATTATCCAACCCAGAGCACAGTTTTCGCAGTGGTACCTGGAACAGTGTGAAATGCATCCTACGTGTTGTTTACCAATGAATCAACGTTCGGGAATGTTGGAGTATTCTGTAGTGTCGGCAGACTTGCCAACACTACGCACACTAATTGAAAGAGGCGGCCAAGATGCACGCGCTAACTCACGAAGGATGGAGTGAGGTCTGAAACAGGAGACTTAATGAATGTGATAAAGAAAATACGTATCTTTGGAATATACTTAACTTTTAATACATCCTTGTATACATCGTTCTTGATGAGACATCTGGAGATTGTGGCGATACAAGTGACTCTTTATATACAAGCTATTTAAGGCTAATGGCGCCTTGCTAAGTCGTAGCCATTAACTCAGCTGAAGGCTATTCTAACTGTCTTTCGGCAAATGAGAGAAATGGCTTCGTCCGTATAGTCGCTAGCAATGTCGTCGTACAACTGGGGCGAGTTCTCGTACGTCTCTCGAGACCTGCCGTGTGGTGGCGCTCGGTCTGCGATCACACAGTGGCGACACGCGGGTCCGACATGTACTAATGGACGGCCGATTTAAGCTACCACCTAGCAAGTGTGGTGTCTGGCAGTGACACCACATATTCAACATGCACAAATCGCATGTTTGGAGTGAGGATAACCCACATGCCACAGTTACTAGCGCTCATCAAGTGCGGTTCTTCGTTAATGTGTTGGTCGGTGTTGTTGGGGACTGTTTAATTTGGCCGTATCTGCTACCTAGACCATTAAATGGCAGGCACTATTACAATTTTCTCGCCAGAGCATTGCCAGAACTGCTGGAAGACGTCCCGCTCCCTACAAGACAACGCATGTGGTTCCATGACGGGGCGCCGCCACATTTCAGTCGTCGTGTGCGTCGATTCCTGGACCGACGGATCCGAGAAACGCGGATTAGCAGAGGTGGTCCTGTGCCATGGCCTGCTCGATCCCCAGATATGTCCCCTCTGGATTTTTTTGTGTGGGGAGAGATGCGCAACCTTGTTTACGCAACTCCTGTTGCATCACAAGAGGATCTGGTTGTCCGGATAGTAGCAGCAGCAGGAACAATTCGGGATACTCCTGGGGTTTTTGCCCGTGTCAACTAGAACATGATCCGACGGTGTAACCTCTGTTTACGTGTCAATGGAGGCATTTTTGAAAATATACTGTAACTGCAATTGGGTTGTGTTAATGTGTTGTCTCTTGGTCATAAAAAAAATGGAAAAGTGTTTGTTGGTTTAATTAATTTGCCGCCAGAGGAATCTTCCTCTACCGGTTTAAATACTCCTCATATGAAAAAATGACATTAGGGAAAAATATTTGTTTTGGTGTCCCCTACAACCTCCCAGAGTTTGTCGGTTTAAATATTTTTCACCCAGTATAGCTCTGAGCCAAAAATTCCTTTGCAAAGGAGAAACTAGATTGTAGCACCTGGACCGCACCTGGACCGCTATCCCAGTGAAACAGCGTGTTTTCAAGTACCTCAGGTGTTGGCGCTTCAATTAGGTAGCGGGGTGGGCGGCCCGTATGAGGAGCACTTGACTGATAACACGGTGAGTCAAGTCGCGGTCGTGGACTTTGTAAGAAGCGGGGCTCATATAAAGGCACACGAAGGCGTCTTGTCGGCAGTTGCGAAGCGGACGCTGACGGAAGAACCACTCTTACAGGTACAGCATTAGGCTATTTTGGTTGTTCCTTTTTTTCAATGGAACATTGGCACATTGGACAAGCGTCAGTTACCTAGAGGAGACATCAAGATAATACCGTGTAACTTTTGAGAACGCTTTAGATATAGCGACTTCATATTGCAGTGATAAACATAGTTCTACCTTGTTAACTGAATCTTCCGTCGGTTCTTGGTAGAACAACATTATAATAAATGAAAACAGCTAGTTTTCTTTCATTCTACAGTATTACTTTTATTGTGTTAACTGGTTTTCGGCTTACGAGGCTATCTTATCTGACTATTGTCGCCAAAGAAGCGACAATGTTCGTGGACGACATTGGAGAAGAAATTACACATCTAGACTGATGCAGAAACGTACAGTAAATAAGATCCGTCAAAGATTTCAAGAAAGCTGATCACTTGCTTCGTAAATTGGAATAGTCTGACAACAATCTTACAGCTCGCAACAGCAAATTTACCAAAATAATGTAAATGGGCTTAATTTCTGATAAAAAAATAAATTCTTCAAGAATACCGGTTTGACAATAGCCTTTATTATTAACAATCTTTTGCAGAATAGGCTGAAACATACAACTAGAAACTGCAATAATATCTATCTAAATTTCGGCGTTATTAAAACATTATGTAAACACAGAGACAAATAGTACATTGGTCTGATAGGTCGGAACTTCGCTACTCCTTATGAGGAACACAATTCAGGTACATCTCGTGAGAAGCCAGTATTTGGCCAATACCTGAAGCATCACAATCACGCGGAAGGATCTATAACGAATAATTTAAAAGTTCTTCAGAATGCTCCTAAAGGATTGTTACTCAGCACATTAAAAGAGATAGAAATTTATGCTCATTATGAAAATAAACACTCGTCCATACTCAGCGAGCAAGTAGACTTCAGAGAAAATTATTTCTATGATCTTTTTGATGACTTACTACATAATTTTCCTGCTCTTCTTTTCCTCTTTCATACTTTATTTTGTTTTTAATGAGAAGTTTTTTGATTGTATAAAACTTCGTTCACTTCATTTTAAACTCTTGTCTGCTTATGTTTTTACTTTTTATTCATGACTGTCTTAATACACCCAGTTTGTTTTATGGCAATTACTGTGCAGCGCCTCCCTTCATGTAATATCATGATTTTGCTCAAGGCTAACCAAAGAATGGTACTTTATTTGTATTCGTCTTCATTACTCCAAATAATAATTGTAAATTAACGCTTACTGCTATTTTACGGATTTTTTGTGACTGTAAACAACTACGTTCAAAGTTTCTTTTAACTTTCGACTTCTTAAGCGTTTGAAACTTCCTGGCAGATTAAAACTGTGTGCCCGACCGAGACTCGAACTCGGGACCTTTGCCTTTCGCGGGCAAGTGCTGTACCATCTGAGCTACCGAAGCACGGCTCACGCCCGGTCCTCACAACTTTACTTCTGCCAGTATCTCGTCTCCTACCTTCCAAACTTTACAGAAGCTCTCCTGCGAACCTTGCAGAACTAGCACTCCTGAAAGAAAGGATATTGCGGAGACATGGCTTAGCCACAACCTGGGGGATGTTTCCAGAATGAGATTTTCACTCTGCAGCGGAGTGTGCGCTGATATGAAACTTCCTGGCAGATTAAAACTGTGCGCACCGACCTTTGCAAAGGTCCCGAGTTCGAGTCTCGGTCGGTGCACACAGTTTTAATTTGCCAGGAAGTTTCATATCAGCGCACACTCCGCTGCAGAGTGAAAATCTCATTCTTAAGCGTTTGTTTTACATTTACAACTACTTAGATGGTTCCATGATGTATTATATCATAGTGATGTAACCTATATTTCCGTACATCTTAAATTATGTAGCCCTATTTCATGGAATATTTTTGACTATAAACAAGTATGTTCATTTCTTTTAAACTTCAGTTTCTTCTGCTCGTTGTCAATGGCATTTTGTACCGTAGTTCTATTGATGGAATTTATTTTTCCACGCTTTAGGTATTAGGAATGAGTAGGCACTCTCGGATGCAAAATGGTTTTTTTATTTATTCAATTTGCGACTCGCTTCACTCTCACAGGATCATCATCAGGCATCTGGGAGAAAAACAAGTTTCCTCAGCAAAACTTTATGAGCCAGGAATCAGCTATAAAGCTACATTGTCAGTTACATAAACTCCAGCGGGACTACCTATACATTTGCCACTTGTGTTCGTGTGTTTTTACTCGGTGAGTTTGTCTTCGGTTACTATCGTTTCACAACTCATGACGTGGTTTCCCAGTTGCTTTATTTAATTGATAACGTAGCTTCATAGTTGATTCCTGGCTCATGAATTTGTTCTAGGCGCTTCAGTCCGGAACCGCGCTGCTGCTACGGTCACAGGTTCGAAACCTGCCGGCACTGATGTGTATGATGTCCTTAGGCTAGGTTTAAGTAGTTCTAAGTCTAGGGGACTGATGACCTCAGATGTTTAGTCCCATAGTGCGTGTACTGAGGAAACTTGTTTTTCCCCCAGACTTCAGGCAGGCTAGTCGGTTTCAGAAATGTTATTGTCTACAAACCACTGTCCCACAGATGCCGCTTTACGGCAGGGTGCTCTGTCACAGAGTCATCGTCTCCAAGCTGTTCACCGTTTGCTAGAACATATTTCTGTAAAATGTGTTCGTATTCTTGCGTATTTTGCGTTTTCCCAAGTGCAGTAAAGGAACTATAGCCCTAACGACGCCAAACGAACCCAGACCGTAACACCACCTTCCCTGTACTTCATTCTAGGTACCTGGCATGATGACTATAGTTCAATTCTATTATCTTGGCGGCTCGCGCATGCCCGCCCAGACGCGGGAGATTGCTGCGTTGCCAGTTGCAAACGACGCACGCGCCAAGAGAAGCAGCGCCATAGTATAGTACAGTTTGCAAACTTACGTTTAGGGGGGAGCGCGCGGTTTATGAAGTAAAGCCACCACGGCCGCATTAACTCTTCCGCTGCTACAGAGACGTGCTCCCCGCATTCCGGGCTGTGCGCGATTTTGTCATCACTGCACTGCTCGCCTGTGCAGACACATGGGGTTCCGACTGCTCATTCGATTTCACAAAAACTATTTGGCCCAAAAATTTGATTTTTACACATCTTCTTGACTGATACCTTCCCCCCATAAATGAATTAATTTTGTTTCTATGCTCAACGCAGTTATTGTGCAGCATTAAATGTAGTAAACCATTGCACGAAATTTTGAAGAGTTTGCAGAGGTAGAAGTCCATAGCGTATACTTTCCGCATGGTCGATTTTAGTTGCCACAATGTTGAGAATTACATGTGGACAAGATACCTAAATTTCATATACAATTTACTGTGTAACAATATCTCATTCAAGTACCGATAAGTGTTGTATGTAATATTGAGAAATATTCCGTCTTTCGCGACTATAATAAAAGTTTGATTTATACCAGAATCATTTCGCGTTTTTTCTAAAAAGTTCTGATTAGAACAAAGTTGGCGTAGTACACAAAACTGAATTGTGGACGTAATAAAACATAGAAACTAAAATATATTGCCAGTGAAGCGCGGTGTGCAAACAATTTATGTTTGTCACACCGGACAGCAAATACTTGCCAGAATATAGATCAATCGACGAAAACATTGAATATGAAGATGTCGCCAAAGCAGCGAAATAAAGAATTGCGACAGACAATCAAGTAGCTCGGCAACGTACGAGCCGAAATTCTGCTCTAAATAATATTTTTAATAGTGTCACAAAAGAATATATCTCAATATGAATAGTAAAACAGCGACTGCGGAAGAGAAGATATACAAGCAAAACAGATAACATGAATATTGTATGCGTGCCTTTTCATTGTTTTTAACTGCTGTGAAAATTTATTATGATTATAATGAAGAGACAAAGCACTAGAAATTTCAAAAAATTACATTCAAACGAATAAAATTCATGAAGTAAGACACTTAGATATTGTTTTTAAATAAAGAAAATATTAAGCACCGAACAGTGTTGGAATTTGGAACCTTTCGCTTAGCAGTCAAAGACCTTAACCATAGCGATACTGCAACTTGTTTTTCTACAGACTTCCTGGAGGACTCCAAAATGTAACGCAAGACACCGACAAACTCTGTTGGTATGACTATGAATTACTCACGTTTCGTCGAAGTACAATAGGAAATAAACAATTACTGCTGTTATTTATTGCGAAAAAGCGGTTCTTGAGAATGATACAAACACCTTTCCTTGCTATCGCCTGAATTAGGAGGCTTATTGCTTGTTTGGTTTAATTAATTAATAGAATATGAAGCAATTGGTATAAAGAATGCTTTTTCCAAACTTTCTATAAAAGAAAGTCTGCTATCAAGACATTGCTTTTGTTCAACTACTTTATTTATGACTGAACCTTTCTAAAACTGAAGACACTCGTCCGTGCTCTGCACTGCAGTCGAGCTCTGGCAACGTCGTTCTCTGTTCATTGGCTGACTGTGTTTTGTGACGTCAGATGCGCAGAACGAACCTAAACTCGGCCGCCGTCGTAAATGACGCATAGTAACGTTTTCCACGCATTCAGCCAACCCCGACACTCCCATAGTACTGCCACAGGGCAAAGCGTGGTTTGTCGCTCCGAATCAGTGGTTCCCAGTCGTCCACTGTCTTTACACCAGCTCAAGCGTCGCTTAGCATTTATTACTGAAATGTATGGGTTATGTAACGTTGTACCCCAGTCTTTGTAACTCACTGCGCATAGTCAGTTTACTAGCAGCTCGTGGTCTCGCGGTCGCGTTCTTGCTTCCTGAGCATGGGGGTCCCAGGTTCGATTCCTGGTGGGGTCAGGTGTTTTCACCTGCCTCGAGATGACTAGGTGTTTGTGTTGTCCTCATCATTTCATCATCATTCACGAATGTGGCGAGTTAGGACTGAGCAAAGGTTGGGAATTTGTACGGTCGCTGATAACCGTGCAGTTGAGCGCCCCACAAACCAAACATCATCATCATCATCAATGTTCGACCGTCCCTGTTCGTCACTACATGAGGTCTGTGTGATCTTGGTTTATCTGTTGTCATTCCTTCGTGTTTCCACTTCACAAACGCATCACCAGCAGTTGACTTCGGGAGTTCTAGAAGGGTTAAACTGTGCCCGATGGATTTGTCAGTCAGGTGACATCCAATGACTAGTCCACATTCGAAATGACTGAACCCTCCTGAGCGAACCATTCTGATGCTACAACTTCTGTATTGCCAACACAAAACGCCCATCCTCCTTTGACACTGGGGGCTCCATCTCTCATAACATTTAGCAGTCAGTTCCGTATTACACAGGGGTGTCGCGGTATTTTTACGAGGGTAATTCCAAAATCTAAGGTCTCCTATTTTTTATAAGTACATAGACCTGTTTATTTCTACAATGGTTTACATCAGTTTACAGCTTGAACATTATCTAGTTTTCGACATAATCACCATTTCTGTCGATGCATTTTTGTAGACGCTGTGGCAGTTTTTGTATGCCCATGTCATACCAGCTCGCCGCCATGCTGTTCAGAAAGCTATGAACTTCTTCTTTCACCTCTTCGTCGGAGCTGTTTGCCACAAACGAATCATTTAACGAAGAGGAATTGTCTTAAAATCGGTATTTTAGTTGATACTAATTCCCTCTGTGATATTATGCGAAACTAACAGGATACCTACTCCGTCGCTAACTATTATAGTTTTACGTGGACTGCACTGAGCGCTAGATTGCGCCAGACCCTCACGCAGTAAATCGCAGTTTTAACACATTTTTTAACATTTATGGGACACTTTATATGAACGATGATAAAGATGGACTCTCGAAGGAATATTTAAAGCCAATAAAAGAAATGAGGCTAAAAGAAATTTTTACGTCTACATCTGTATTGACACCCCGTAATCCACCTTACGGCGCGTGGCGGAGGGTAAACAGTACCACTACTAGTCATTTGGTTTCCTGTTCCACTCGCAGAAAGAACGAGCAAAAACGTCTGTCTATAAGCCTCCATATGAGCCCTAGTTTCTCGTATCCTATTTTCGTGGTTCTTGAGCGCCAGCCGGCCGCTGTGGCCAAGCGGTTCTAGGCGCTTCACTCCGGAACCACGTGGCTGCTACGATCGCAGGTTCGAATCCTGCCTCAGGCGTGGATATGTGTGATGTCCTTTGTTTAGTTAGGTTTAAGTAGTTCTGTCTAGGGGACTATGATCTTGGTTTGCGTAAGGCTGGGGTCTATCGTATTCCTTGCAGTTGTGGCATGTCATATATTGGTCAGACAATCAGGACTGTGGAAGGCCGGTGTATTGAACATAAGCGTGTCACACACGCTTACAACAGCCGAGCAAAACCGCTATTGCAGAACACTTCCTTGACACCGGTCATCCTATGGAATACAACAAAATGGTTCAAATGGCTCTGAGCACTATGCGACTTAACTTCTGAGGTCATCAGTCGCCTAGAACTTAGAACTAATTAAACCTAACTAACCTAAGGACATCATACACATCCATGCCCGAGGCAGGATTCGAACCTGCGACCGTAGCGGTCGCTCGGCTCCAGACTGTAGCGCCTAGAACCGCACGGCCACTCCGGCCGGCTGGAATACAACAACACGGAGATTCTGGCTTGCACGTCCAGCTATTGGGATAGTGTTATTAAAGAATCTGTTGAAATCAAACTATCGAGCAACCTTATTAACAGAGATGGTGGATTTTGTTTAAATGCTGCTTGGAATCCGGCTCTGTCTCTCATCAAAAAACAGAGGGACAGAATTAGTGCTACCTCACCTGTTGATTAGTCACTATCGATATTTCTGGTGTTGGTCATCATTGATTGTGGATACACTTGTTCTGTGTGTGTGGTATCTTCCTTGTTTCTCCTCTGTGAACCGAGGTATTAAATTACCTTGCACGTTTCTTCCTCCTTGCATCTGTGCCTTGAGAATGGCAGGGTGTGCTCCAGTCGAAACATCGGCGGTGGTCAACGACGTCACCCGTCACCAACCCGTAAGTTGTTCGAATCTTCTATCCTGGTCTAACGCATCGAGTAGGTGGTCGTAACGTTTTGCCGCTTCAGTCTACCTGTTGACGTGCACCTGCTGTTTCCAATACGTCCAGCGTGAGTAGAGCGCGCTGTTTATCAGCTGATCGGAGCCGCCAGGAAGTCGTTCGCCTGGCCGCTCCGGCTTACGTGAACCTAGATCGGTGTCCTAACGCCGTGAGTCAGCCATCAGCTGCCGGAAGTCGCGACCTTGCACCCTGAGCGCATGCGCCGTGGCTGCCTCCACTCAGATCCTTCACAGTCTGCCAGCGACGCGCCGACGCGCAGCATTGCTCAGAGGTACGTCTGGCAAGGTTCTCTCGTTTCACGTTTACTGGCCTCTTGTTTACGTTCTCTGAGGGGGCATAGGGTTAGCAGTTGTCTCTGGTAGTTCGCCTCTCCCATATCGGAATGTTCATCTCAGAGTGGCACTTCGTCATTCATTCACTCACTCAAATTGCTCCGCACATTGAAACGTCCCTTTAGAAAAATTAATGAATGTCTGTGCTGATAAACCACTTACGAATCCTAAGGAAATGAAATTCGAAAACAAAGGAAGTAGGTTACAGTACGCTTGTTCGCCCACTGCTTGAATACTGCTCAGCAGTGTGGGATCCGTACCAGATAGGGTTGATAGAAGAGAGAGAGAAGATCCAACGGAGAGCAGCGCGCTTCGTTACAGGATCATTTAGTAATCGCGAAAGCGTTACGGAGATGATAGATAAACTCCAGTGGAAGACTCTGCAGGAGAGACGCTCAGTAGCTCGGTACGGACTTTTGTTGAAGTTTCGAGAACATACCTTCACCGAAGAGTCAAGCAGTATATTGCTCCCTCCTACGTATATCTCGCGAAGAGACCATGAGGATAAAATCAGAGAGATTAGAGCCCACACAGAGGCATACCGACAATCCTTCTTTCCACGAACAATACGAGACTGGAATAGAAGGGAGAACCGATAGAGGTACTCAAGGTACCCTCCGCCACACACCGTCAGGTGGCTTGCGGAGTATGGATGTAGATGTAGATGTACGTTATTTGATTTTCAAACAGCTGGGCAGAACTCAACGTAGTCAGACGTTTCGCTCTTTACTTATTCTGATCAACACTAAACTGACACACAATATTTTTAGCGCAACGCAATCTGAATTTCAATAATCCCTACAAAAGAATGGCCCTGACTAACGATAACCTATACCTTTCATGAATCACTTACCTCACAAAAATCTTCGTTACTCGAACTACTGCAATACAGGGAGCACCACTACTGCCAGCTAAATAAAAGATTCAAACTACTGAAGGCACTAACTACTGATAGGCATAGTCAGCAAATGAAAGATTTTGATAGAGAACAAACAATGTATTTACCTTAATAATGTTCAAAAGTCATCTCATATATATATATATATATATATATATATATATATATATATATATATATATATATATATATATATATATATCAGTTCATGATGTCCAGTATTACAAATTTCAAATTTACTCTATCTGGCGGACACGCGTCCAGATCGTCAGCTCTCAGAACTCTGCCATCTCTCTCCCCACATCCACCACTGCTGGCGGCTCACCTCCAACTACGCGCTGTTCACATCCAACTGCCCAACACTACAATGGCGAATATTCCAACAATGCCAACCAGCCACAGACTGCGCACAGCACAGCCAGTGATTTTCATACAGAGCGCTAGGTGACGTTACCAACATAAAAACCTAAACAGCCTACTTACCACATTACAACAAGATGCAGAGCCCCCAGGGAGGTGGAACTAATCAAGATCTGCGATAGAAAAAGCAAACCAAATCGTAGCAACTTAACCCATCGGCTTATACTACCGGCTCGAAGCCGGCCGGTGACTTCAAGTCTGTTACTGCAGTGCCGTCTGAGACGGTCCGAGCATACTATAGCTTCTGCTTAGTACTCCTTTTTCTCTGTTAACAGATGGCATGACGTGTTATATACAATTGGAAAGCTGACAAATCGATCTGTTTAGTGCTGTGTAACTGATTCAATTTCTTCCGATATTTTGCTAGGCATAAGCAATCGTTTCACGATTCTGTTAGGATTACCCCCCGTCCGGCCGAATCCCGTCAAGAATGCACCGTCAAGAATGCACCGTCCAGCAAAGCAAGGAAGAAGAAAAGTGATACACGGTATGAATGTGACAAGTGTCTAGTCGTATTACACATGCCTGTATTTTTTGGGATATACCATACCAACAAAAACTTCTACAATACTATTATCTTCACTCCTCGTAACTTCAATAATTAGTAAGTACAGATTTGTAAAGAATTCCTGTCAAAAAGTTATATAATTCTGAGAAAAATTTCTACGACGAAATACACTGATTTTCGTAAATTAAAATAGTAAATATGGGAACGACTATGGGGAAAAATATTAATACGTGAATGGGTTAATAACGATCGTGCGAAACCCAATTCGCTCTGACCGTTCACAAAATACAGAACGCAACAGATACTGGCGCCAAACTAGCTGCCGTATTCCTAGCGGAAGGCATTCGATATAGTTCCGAGCGGGCGAATGTCAGCGAGCGCAATAGCACACATCTTCTCCTTCTTAATCGAGAGAAATCATCATACGTAAAAGTAATTTAGAGTTTACCCAGAGCGAGTATTACAGCACCGTTACTTATCAGAATATATTTAAATCGTCCACTGCATAACGTCGGAATCTCCGTAAGACAATTCGCGGATGGTGGTGGTCTACACAGAGAAATCGCCAGGCTAGAAAATTACAGCGAAATGCAGAAAGAGCTTTGGAGGAAAGTCGCTTGTTGCAGGAAATAGCGGTGGTCCGCAACATACAGGCTGACAATTACTGAACTACACTACTGGCCGTTAAAACTGCTACACCACGAAGATGACGCGCTACAGACGCGAAATTTAACCGACAGGAAGAAGATGCTGTGATATGCAAATGATTAGCTTTTCAGAGCATTCACACAAGGTTGGCGCTGGTGGCGACACCTACAACGTGCTGACATGGGGAAAGTTTCCAACCGATTTCTCATACACAAACAGCAGTTGACCTGCGTTGCCTGGTGAAACGCTGATGTGATGCCTCATGTAAGGAGGAGAAATGCGTACCATCACTTTTCCGACTTTGATAAGGGTCGGATTCTAGCCTATCGCGATTGCGGTTTATCGTATCGCGACATTGTTGCTCGCGTTGGTCGAGATCCAATGACTGTTAGCAGAATATGGAATCGGTGGGTTCAGGAGGGTAATACGGAACGCCGTGCTGGATCCCAACGGCCTCGTATCATTAGCAGTCGAGATGACAGGCATCTTATCCACACGGCTGTAATGGATCGTGCAGCCACGTCTCGATCCCTGAGTCAAAAGATGGGGACGTTCGCAAGACAACAACCATCTTCAGGAACAGTTCGACGACGTTTGCAGCAGCATGGACTATCAGCTCGGAGACCATGGCTGCCGTTACCCTTGACGCTGCATCACAGACAGGAGCGCTTGCGATGGTGTACTGGACGACGAACCTGGGTGCACGAATAGCAAACCGCCATTTTCTCGAATGAATCCAGGTTCTGGTTACAGCATCATGATGGTCGCATCCGTGTTTGGCGACATCGCGGTGAACGCACATTGGAAGCGTGTATTTGTCATCGCCATACTGGCGTATCACCCGGCGTGACAGTATGGGGTGCCATTGGTTACACGTCACGGGCACCTCTTGTTCGCATTGACGGCACTTTGAACAGTGAACGTTACATTTCAGATGCGTTATGACCCGTGGCTCTACCCTTCATTCGATCCCTGCGAAACCCTACATTTCAGCAGGATAATGCACCACTGCGTGTTGCGGGTCCTGTACGGGCCTTTCTGGATACAGAAAATGTTCGACTGCTGCCCTGGCCAGCACATTCTTCAGATCTGAAAACGTCTGGTCAATGTGGTCAATGGTGGCCGAGCAACTGGCTCGTCACAATACGCCAGTCACTACTCTTGATGAACTGTGGTATCATGTTGAAGTTGCATGGGCAGCTGTACCTGTACACGCCATCCAAGCTCTGTTTGACTCAATGCCCAGGCGTATCAAGGCCGTTATTACGGCCAGAGGTGGTTGTGCTGGGTACTGATTTCTCAGCTTCTATGCACCGAAATTGCGTCAAAATGTAATTACATGTCAGTTCTAGTATAATATTTTTGTCCAATGAATACCCGTTTGTCATCTGCATTTCTTCTTGGTGTATCAATTTTATTGGCCAGTAAAAAAAACGTATATTATATACAAACTTCTGTGTGCACACACTTCATTCAACACGTAAACGTCACTACAGATATTCGGATTTAGGTTATGACATGTTCGATGATTCTGCCATCATTGACGAAGATGTGGCTCAGGCGAATACCGAAATTCTACATGACCCATGTCAGAACTTTGATGCTGTCCGTAACCTCCTGAATGGCTGTTTTCAGCTCAGCAGTGGTTTAGAAACTATTGCTGTACACCCTGTTTTTAACATAGCCACACAAAAAAGAGTCGCATGTGTTCAGATCCGGAGAATACGGCGGCCGATCGAGGCCAATGCTAGAACTAGAATTCTGTCCGTAAAGTGCTCCTCCAGAACACCAAGCACTCTCTTGCTTCGTTGGCGTCGGGCTCCGTCTTGCACGAACCACATCTTGTCAGAATGAGGGTCGTTTTGAATAACGGGGATGAAATCATCTTCCAATACCTTCACGTACCGATCGGTAGTCACCGTGCTATTCAGGAATATCGCACCGATTATGCCGTGACTGGACATTGCACACCACACAGTCACCCGTTGAGCGTGAAGAGACTTCTCGATCGCGAAATGCGAATTCTCGGTCCGCCAAATGCGCCAATTTTTCTTATTGACGAGCCCATCCAAACGAAAGTGGGCTTCGTCGCAAAGCCAGACCATGCATGAGCATACTAATTCCCATCATGTCCCGCGACCAACCGTACAGTGTGAACGTCCTAACGCAAACCGTTCAGAAGTTGCGACGATTTTATTTCATATAGTACAATAACTGTCACCTTCCAAACGTGACGTATTGCACACAGATGGACGCAGAGACCAGATAGTGTATAATGACACGATTGCCAAAAAACAATTGGGAGTATGCATACCGAGCGACTTGAAAGAGGAAAGCCACATACGACCAATTGCAGCTCAGGCAGTCATAATTCATTGTAATATTCCTCAGGAACTGTACTTCACCCACGAAGGAGGTACATTAAAAATCCGTCGTTCGACCAATACTCGAATACCGCTCATCAGTCTGCTATCCACACCAATTAGAATTGATGTAGGAAATAGGGAAGATCCAAAGAAGAGCAGTGCGTTTCGTTACAGATTCATTTAGTAAGCGCAAAAGCGTCACGCAGGGGTTTATCCACCACCAGCGGCAGACGCTACAAGAGAGGCGTCTTGCATCACATCGTGGTCTACTGTTAAGGTTCTGAGAAGCCCGCCTGGTTGGCCGTGCAGTCTCACGCACGGCTTTCCGGGCGGGAAGGAGCGCCTGGTCCCCGGCACGAATCCGCCCGGCGGATTTCTATCGACGTCCGGTGAACCGGCCAGTCTGTGGATGGTTTTTAGGCGGTTTTCCATCTACCTCGGCGAATGCGGGCTGGTTTCCCTTATTCCGGCTCAGTTATGCTATGTCGGCGATTGCTGCGAAAAGTTCTCCACGTACGCGTACACCACCATTACTCTACCACGCAAACATAGGGGTTACACTCGTCTGGTGTGAGACGTTCCCTGGGGGGTCCACCGGGGGCCGAACCGCACAATAACCCTGGGTTCGGTGTGGGGCGGCGGAGGGGTGAAGTGGACTGCGGTAGTCGACCACTGCGGCTGCGGCGGGGACGGAGCCTCTCCGTCGTTTATAGGTCCCCGGTTAACATGCAATACAATACAATACATACAAGGTTCTGAGAGAGTGCGTTCCTAGAGGAATAAACAAATATATGGCTTCCATCTACACTCATGCTAATAAATTAAGGATAATTGCAGAATGTGGTGCCACACAACGTGGCACTACGCAAAACTGGCGCTAATAGCATAGGCACATAGGGAACACACACGACACGGATCTGTAAGTTCACGGTATTGGTGATAAGTTGAGAAAACCATGCCTAAACAAATGTACTACAAAACGTTACTGTTTCCTGCGCATTTACCCCGACATCAGTATGGGATATAATCACCATGCACAAGTGCACAGGTAGCACAACGGGTTGGCATACTCTGGATCAGGTGGTCGAAGAGTTGCTGAGGTATAGCCTGCCATTCTTGCCATTCTTGCCTATCCGAGCTCCTGAAGTGTCCTAGGGGATTGAAGACGGGCAGCGATACGTCGACCGAGAGCATCCCAGATGTGCACGATGGGGTTTAGGTCTGGAGAACAGGCAGGCCACTCCATTCGCTTGATATCTTCTGTTTCAAGGCAGCTCAGTGGGGCCGTGCATTATCATCCATCAGGAGGAAAGTGGGACCCACTGCACCCCTGAAAAGGTGGACATACTGATGCAAAATGACGTCCCGATACACCTGACCTGTTACAGTTCCTCTGTCAAAGACATGAACGGGTGTATATGCACCAATTATAATCCCACCCCACACCATCCAACCACGACCTCCATACAGGTTCCTTTCAAGGACATTAAGGGGTCGGTATCTGGTTCCTGGTTCACGCCAGATGAAAACCCGGCGAGGATCATTGTTCGGACTACAACTGGACTCGTCCTTGAACATAACCTGGGACCACTGTTCCAGTGGCCATGTACTATGTTCTTGACACCAGGCTTTACGGGCTCTCCTGTGACCAGGGCTCAGTGGAATGCACCTTGCAGGTCTCCGGGCGAATAAAACATGTCTGTTCAGTCGTCTGTAGTGTGTCTGGAGACAACTGTTCCAGTAGCTGAGGTAAGGTCCCGAGCAAGGCTACCTGCAGTACTCCGTGGCCGTCTGCGGGCACTGATGGTGAGATATCGGTCGTCTTGTGGTGTTGTACACAGTGGACGTCCCGTACTGTAGCGCCTGGACACGTTTCCTGTCTGCTGGAATCGTTGCGAGGTGGCGCAGTGGTTAAACACTGGACTCGCATTCGGGAGGACGACGGTTCAATCCCGCGTCCGGCTATCCTGATTTAGGTTTTCCGTGATTTCCCTAAATCGCTCCAGGCAAATGCCGGGATGGTTCTTTTCAAAGAGCACGGCCGACTTCCTTCCCCGTCCTTCCCTAATCCGATGAGACTGATGACCTCGCTGTGTGGTCTCCTTCCCCAAAACAACCCAACCCCCATAATCTTGAGATCACACTTTGTGGCACACGGAGGGCCCGTGCTACGACCTGCTGTATTTGACCAGCGTCCAGTCGCCATAATATTCTACCCCTCGTAACGTCAACACACAGTCACCATTAGCACGTCTGAAAACGTCTGCACACTTACTCGCTGCACCGTATTCTGACATACACCAACACACATACGCAGGTATGTGGACTGCTGCCAGCGCCACCGTGCGACGACCGCAGGTCAAATGCACCTCATGGTCATACCCCGAAGTGATTTAAACCCGCAAACCGCCCACCAGACCGTTTGTTCATCATTGATCAGCATTATCCGTAATTTATGAGCATGAGTGTACATATACCACACGAAAACTCCAGGGAAGTAAAATTAGAGAGCGCGTTAGTAGACTCCGCGGCCCTGGTGCAGCAACAGGAATCAATCATTCCAAAAGGAAAAAAAAGTCCGTGTTGCAAAAGGCATTTTCGCTAATGACAAAAAAAAGGTTCAAATGGCTCTGAGCACTATGGGACTTAACATCTGGGGTCATCAGTCCCCTAGAACTTAGTACTTAAACCTAACTAACCTAAGGACATCACACACATCCATGCCCGAGGCAGGACTGGAACCTGCAACCGTACCGGTCGGGCGGTTCCAGATTGTAGCGCCTAGAACCGCTCGGCCACTCCGGCCAGCGCTAATGCCACGTTTGACGCGGTTGGCACACGTTCAAATTATTTGCAAGTAATAAAAAAAAAATCCTTTAGATGAAGGTACGCGAACGTATCTGGCACCGACAATCACCGAGAATGAGCTGATGGTGCGGTATAAAATTATTGTACTTGACTTGAAATAGCATAAGGTTCATTAGTCATATTGGGAGCCTAAGTAACATAACACATCAGATGAAATCGAAATTGGGAATAATGACTACCATCAGCTGTTGAATGGAATGACGACAATGAAAATTTGTGCCGGACCGAGACCCGAATCCGGATTTCCCGCCTTACCATTTTCTTTTATTTTTATCTTTAATCTTGTTCGTTATTGGTCATTGTATTTGTTAGGGGCGGACGTCCCATAACGTTCAAGTTCATTGTTGATCCATTAACTCAGTTCTCTCTCTCTCTCTTTTCTTTTTTTTTTTTTTTTATAGGAGAACAGAAGGTGGCTGACCATCTGACCGAACACGCTGAGATATGTCGTCTGACCCGTACGGGAATACACGTAATGGATGTGCGAGTATAGATTGGTATAGATCGTAGACGTATGGTTGAGCACATACAGAAGTTTGGGTTTGCCAGTCACTCGTGTGCGGATAGCTAAACCGTAAGATTACTGCTCGCGATGAGCGGGAAATCAGGGTTCGAATCCACCGTCTGGCACACATTTTCGTTGTCGTTATTCAATTCAACAGCTGATTGTAGTCATTATTCGTAATTGCGAATTAATCTGATGTGTTTAGTAACGGCTGTGGTCGCCGCGGTGAATCGTCATCAGAATAACACCGGCACAGCAATACCGTAAGTAACACGAAATGCGCAATTATCAAGTCTGGACCAGGAGGACGGCGTACAATGCCAAGATGACACAAGTTATATTAAAATCGCTGAGAATCCTATTGAGCTCGTAAATAATATCAAATCCACGTGAGGTAAGGAATAATACACCACTGGCCATTAATATTGCTACACTATGAAGATGACGTGCTACAGACGCGAAATTTAACCTACGGGAAGTAGATGCTGTGATATGCAAATGATTAGCTTTTCAGAGCATTCACACAAGGCTGGCGCCGGTGGCGACACCTGCAACGTGCTGACTTGAGGAAAGTTTCCAACCGATTTCTCATACACAAACAGCAGTTGACCGGCGTTGCCTGGTGAAACGTCGTTGTGATGCCTCGTGTAAGGAGGAGAAATGCGTACCATCACGTTTCCGACTTTGATAAAGGTCGGATTTTAGCATATCGCGATTACGGTTTATCGTATCGCGACATTGCTGCTCGCGTTGGTCGAGATCCTGTGGTGTCACCGCCAGACACCACACTTGCTAGGTGGTAGCCTTTAAATCGGCCGCGGTCCGTTAGTATACGTCGGACCCGCGTGTCGCCACTATCAGTGATTGCAGACCGAGCGCCGCCACACGGCAGGTCTAGAGAGACTTCCTAGCACTCGCCCAGTTGTACAGCCGACTTTGCTAGCGATGGTTCACTGACAAATTACGCTCTCATTTGCCGACGATAGTTAGCATAGCCCTCAGCTACGTCATTTACTACGACCTAGCAAGGCGCCATTGCCAGTTACTATTGATGCTGTAAAACTTGTACCGTCACGAGCGATGTTCACCAGTTGTGGATTAAAGTTAAGTATTCCAGCAGCAACGTACGTTATTGGCTATATTAATTACCTTGTCCTGCTCCAGATCTCACGCCAGCCTGCGTGAGCTTAAACGCGTACCTTTCGGCTTCCTCATAGTGGCTTGGCTGTCTTGCCAAGCCACAACAGATCCAATGACTGTTAGCAGGATTTGTGGGTTCAGGAGGGTAATACGGAACGCCGTGCTGGATCCCTACGGCCTCGTATCACTAGCAGTCGAGATGACAGGCATCTTATCCGCATGGCTGTAACGGATCGTGCAGCCACGTCTCGATCCCTGAGTCAACAGATGGGGACGTTTGCAAGACAACAACCATCTGCACGAACAGTTCGACGACATTTGCAGCTGCATAGACTATCAGCTCGGAGACCGTGGCTGCGGTTACCCTTGGCGCTGCATCACAGACAGGAGCGCCTGCAATGGTGTACCCAAAGACGAACCTGTGTGCACGAATGGCAAAATGTCATTTTTTCGGATGAATCCAGGTTCTGTTTACAGCATCATGATTGTCGCATCTGTGTTTGGCGACATCGCGATGAACGCATATTGGAAGCTTGTATTAGTCATCGCTATACTGGCGTATCACCCGGCGTGATGGTATGGGGTGCCATTGGTTACACGTCTCGGTCACCTCTTGTTCGCACTGACGGCACTTTGAACAGTGAACGTTACATTTCAGATGTGTTACGACCCGTGGCTCTACCCTTCATTCGATCCCTGCGAAACCCTACTTTTCAGCAGGATAATGCACGACCGCATGTTGCAGGTTCTGTACGGGTCTTTCTGGATACAGTAAATGTTCGACTGCTGTCCTGGCCAGCACATTCTCCAGATCTCTCACCAATTGAAAACGTCTGGTCAATGGTGGCCGAGCAACTGGCTCGTCACAATACGCCAGTCACTACTCTTGATGAACTGTGGTATCGTGTTGAAGCTGCATGGGCAGCTGTACCTGTACACACCATCCAAGCTCTGTTTGACTCAATGCCGAGGCATATGAAGGCCGTTATTACGGCCAGAGGTGGTTGTTCTGGGTACTGATTTCTCAAGATCTATGCACCCAAATTGCGTGAAAATGTAATCACATGTCAGTTCTAGTATAATATATTTGTCCAATGAATACCCGTTTGTCATCTGCATTTCTTCTTGGTGTAGCAATTTTAATGGCCAGTAGTGTAATAAAACGAAAGTAAACACAAAGCTGAAGTGTAAAGCTTAGCATCGATATGAAGACGACGACAAACTTGTTAAACGACATGTGATCAGGCAATACAGCGATCCCAGATAACGACCATAGCGAATGGATCGCTAGGTAAGCTAACAAAGAGGACCCTACGAACGCCCCTTGGCGAGCTGATTCATGTTGGTAGTGTGTGTAGGGCACCACCAGGAAATCAACATATGCAAACAGGAAGACGCATCTCTCAGTCGTTTTCAAGAACATCGAGTTTAAAACTTTTTGACTTGCCTGAATACCAAGTATGGTAGCAAATACTCAAGCACTTCGCAGCTGAGCGAATAAATCAAAGCTGAAGACGTACTGTTCCAGGGCAAAGTATACTTTCCCACCGCCAGGACAAACGCCGTAAACTGACGGAAGGGGATGGCCACCCATTATCTGTATCGCACCGATGACGAGAACGTCATAGACTTCTGGTACATGCTGCAAGAGCAACATATCTTGCGGCGACACGTGAACTACACAACATGTTTTTCCAGTTACTTTGATTCGTTATTCACGGAAGGAACAGACAGAAAATGTTGTGGGGAAGGCTAACCAAAGACTGCGTTTTATTGGCGGGACACTTGGATAATGTAACAGATCTACTAAGCAGACTGTCCTCTTTTAGAATACTGCTGCGCGGTGTGGGATCCTTACCAGATAACACTGACGGAGTCCTTCGAAAAAGTTCAAAAAAGGGCAGCACGTTTTGTATTATCGCGAAATATGGGAGAGAGTGTCACAGAAATGATACAGGATTTGCGCTGGACATCATTAAAAGAAAGGCGTTTTTCGTTGCGACGGAATCTTCTCACGAAATTCCAGTCACCAACTTTCTCCACCGAATGCGAAAATATTGTTGATACCGACCTACATAGGGAGGAACTATCACCACGACAAAATAAGGGAAATCAGAGCCCGTACGGAAAGATGCAGGTGTTCATTCTTTCCACGCGCTATACGAGATTGGAATATAGAGAATTGTGAAGGTAATTCGATAAATACCTCTGCCAGGCACTTAAATGTTATTTGCAGACTATCCATGTAGATGTAGATGTAGACCCTCCGGCTAATTGGGGTGTTCCGGGTATGAGAAGTGAAATGAGGAGATAGCTCAACGTTCAGGAACTAACGTTCATGCCCGATGTATTCAGTGAACGTCCCGTTAGAAATATGTGAACTACTGTGCTGATAAAACTCTCACGTTATTTGATTTTCAAACAGCTGAGCAAAACTGAACGTATTCAGACATTTCGCTCTTTATTTATCCTGATCAACACTAAACTGACACACAATATTTTTAGCGCAACGCAATCCGACTTTCAAAAATCCCTACAAAAGAATGGCCCTGACTAACAATAACCTATACCTTTCATGAATCACTTACCTCAAAAAAAACTTCGTTACTCGAACTACTGCAATACAGCGAGCGCCAATACTGCCAACTAAATAAAAGATTCAAACTACTGAAGGCACTAACTTCTGATAGACATAGTTACCAAATTAATGATTTTGATAGAGAACAAACAATGTATTTACCTTAATAGTGTTCAAAAGTCATTATATATACATATACATACATACACATATATACACTCCTGGAAATTGAAATAAGAACGTGAATTTATTGTCCCAGGAAGGGGAAACTTTATTGACACATCCCTGGGGTCAGATACATCACATGATCACACTGACAGAACCACAGGCACATAGACACAGGCAACAGAGCATGCACAATGTCGGCACTAGTACAGTGTATATCCACCTTTCGCAGCAATGCAGGCTGCTATTCTCCCATGGAGACGATCGTAGAGATGCTGGATGTAGTCCTGTGGAACGGCTTGCCATGCCATTTCCACCTGGCGCCTCAGTTGGACCAGCGTTCGTGCTGGACGTGCAGACCGCGTGAGACGACGCTTCATCCAGTCCCAAACATGCTCAATGGGGGACAGATCCGGAGATCTTGCTGGCCAGGGTAGTTGACTTACACCTTATAGAGCACGTTGGGTGGCACGGGATACATGCGGACGTGCATTGTCCTGTTGGAACAGCAAGTTCCCTTGCCGGTCTAGGAATGGTAGAACGATGGGTTCGATGACGGTTTGGATGTACCGTGCACTATTTAGTGTCCCCTCGACGATCACCAGTGGTGTACGGCCAGTGTAGGAGATCGCTCCCCACACCATGATGCCGGGTGTTGGCCCTGTGTGCCTCGGTCGTATGCAGTCCTGATTGTGGCGCTCACCTGCACGGCGCCAAACACGCATACGACCATCATTGGCACCAAGGCAGAAGCGACTCTCATCGCTGAAGACGACACGTCTCCATTCGTCCCTCCATTCACGCCTGTCGCGACACCACTGGAGGCGGGCTGCACGATGTTGGGGCGTGAGCGGAAGACGGCCTAACGATGTGCGGGACCGTAGCCCAGCTTCATGGAGACGGTTGCGAATGGTCCTCGCCGATACCCCAGGAGCAACAGTGTCCCTAATTTGCTGGGAAGTGGCGGTGCGGTCCCCTACGGCACTGCGTAGGATCCTACGGTCTTGGCGTGCATCCGTGCGTCGCTGCGGTCCGGTCCCAGGTCGACGGGCACGTGCACCTTCCGCCGACCACTGGCGACAACATCGATGTACTGTGGAGACCTCACGCCCCACGTGTTGAGCAATTCGGCAGTACGTACACCCGGCCTCCGGCATGCCCACTATACGCCCTCGCTCAAAGTCCGTCAACTGCACATACGGTTCACGTCCACGCTGTCGCGGCATGCTACCAGTGTTAAGGACTGCGATGGAGCTCCGTATGCCACGGCAAACTGGCTGACACTGACGGCGGCGGTGCACAAATGCTGCGCAGCTAGCGCTATTCGACGGCCAACACCGCGATTCCTGGTGTGTCCGCTGTGCCGTGCGTGTGATCACTGCTTGTACAGCCCTCTCGCAGTGTCCGGAGCAAGTATGGTGGGTCTGACACACCGGTGTCAATGTGTTCTTTCTTCCATTTCCAGGAGTGTATATATACAGGGTGTTTCAAAAATGACCGGTATATTTGAAACGGCAATAAAAACTAAACGAGCAGCGATAGAATAACACCGTTTGTTGCAATATGCTTGGGACAACAGTACATTTTCAGGCAGACAAACTTTCGAAATTACAGTAGTTACAATTGTCAACAACAGATGGCGCTGCGGTCTGGGAAACTCTATAGTACGTTATTTTCCACATATCCACCATGCGTAGCAATAATATGGCGTAGTCTCTGAATGAAATTACCCGAAACCTTTGACAACGTGTCTGGCGGAATGGCTTCACATCCAGATGAGATGTACTGCTTCAGCTGTTCAATTGTTTCTGGATTCTGGCGGTACACCTGGTCTTTCAAGTGTCCCCACAGAAAGAAGTCACAGGGGTTCATGTCTGGCGAATAGGGAGGCCAATCCACGCCGCCTCCTGTATGTTTCGGATAGCCCAAAGCAATCACACGATCATCGAAATATTCATTCAGGAAATTAAAGACGTCGGCCGTGCTATGTGGCCAGGCACCATCTTGCATAAACCACGAGGTGTTCGCAGTGTCGTCTAAGGCAGTTTGTACCGCCACAAATTCACGAAGAATGTCCAGATAGCGTGATGCAGTAATCGTTTCGGATCTGAAAAATGGGCCAATGATTCCTTTGGAAGAAATGGCGGCCCAGACCAGTACTTCTTGAGGATGCAGGGACGATGGGACTGCAACATGGGGCTTTTCGGTTCCCCATATGCGCCAGTTCTGTTTATTGACGAAGCCGTCCAGGTAAAAATAAGTTTCGTCAGTAAACCAAATGCTGCCCACATGCATATCGCCGTCATCAATCCTGTGCACTATATCGTTAGCGAATGTCTCTCGTGCAGCAATGGTAGCGGCGCTGAGGGGTTGCCGCGTTTGAATTTTGTATGGATAGAGGTGTAAACTCTGGCGCATGAGACGATACGTGGACGTTGGCGTCATTTGGACCACAGCTGCAACACGGCGAACGGAAACCCGAGGCCGCTGTTGGATCACCTGCTGCACTAGCTGCGCGTTGCCCTCTGTGGTTGCCGTACGCGGTTGCCCTACCTTTCCAGCACGTTCATCCGTCACGTTCCCAGTCCGTTGAAATTTTTCAAACAGATCCTTTATTGTATCGCTTTTCGGTCCTTTGGTTACATTAAACCTCCGTTGAAAACTTCGTCTTGTTGCAACAACACTGTGTTCTAGGCGGTGGAATTCCAACACCAGAAAAATCCTCTGTTCTAAGGAATAAACCATGTTGTCTACAGCACACTTGCACGTTGTGAACAGCACACGCTTACAGCAGAAAGACGACGTACAGAATGGCGCACCCACAGACTGCGTTGTCTTCTATATCTTTCACATCACTTGCAGCGCCATCTGTTGTTGAAAATTGTAACTACTGTAATTTCGAAAGTTTGTCCGCCTGAAAATGTACTGTTGTCCCAAGCATATTGCAACAAACGGTGTATTTCTGTCGCTGCTCGTTTAGTTTTTATTGCCGTTTCAAATATACCGGTCATTTTTGAAACACCCTCATGATATCTAGTATTACAAATTTACTCTTTCTGACGGACACACGTCCAGATCGACGCTCTTAAAATTCTGCCATCTCTCTCTCCACATCCAGCACTGCTGACGGCTCACCCCGAACTGCGCAACTCTAAGCGCTATTCACATCCAACCGCCCAACACTACAATAATAAATATTCCAACAATGCAAACCAGCCACAGACTTTACACAGCACAGTCAGTGATTTTCATATAGAGCGCTACGTGGCATTACCAACATAAAAACCTAAACAGCCTACTTACAACTATACATCGTTTTTAAGTTAGCGGGGAGCCGACATGGATACGCGCCAACAGGGCCATTGCAGGGTCCCGTTTTCTTTTCTTTCTTTTTCTAGTGAACTCTCTAGATGGCGTTAGGAGCCTTTCTTACGTTTGGATGTGTTGAATGGCATCTTTCGGTTTTTGTATGTTGTGTTTAGTACCCAGGAAAGGCAATAAAAATCAATAGCCACAGCAGATACCTCAAATAAAAATTTGAAAAATATGAAAAGAAAAATAATAAGAAAATCCCTTTCACATCTTGGACCACATCCCCAGAAAAGGGAGGGTGGAGACATTGTGACCAAACCTCCTGATGCGACCCTTGTTCTACCTGCCTCCGCCAGCCAATAACCTAATCCCCCTCATATAAAAAAAAAAAAAAAAAAAAAAAAAATAGTGAAAAAGTGGCGAGGTGAAAAAAATAGGCGCGTAGTTTTGTATGTGCGAGGTCTCTTGATCGAACCCCGCTGTTGGTAATTTTTCATTCCCACGTAATTCTAACAACGGATTTATTACGACTATTCAAATTATCAATATTTAATTTTTCACCAATTATTTAAAAAAAATTTATCCTGAAGAAAGGAGGAAAATATTTTTCGTAAGGATATAAGGAAGTAAAAAAAAGGGTGCAAGGGAACTGTCAATGAAATCATTATAGTTATTTAATTTATGTTATTGTATTTACATTTTTGATAAGTATTGTATGTAATTTATGGAGCACTGCGCGAATCAGAATGATGATAATAGTAGGAACTTGGAAAACAACAATTATTCCGACATAAAAATTGTGTGTGAATACCTAAGGGACCAAACTGCTGGGGTTATCGGTCCCTAGACATACACATTACTTCAACTAACTTAAGCTAACGTATACTAAGAACAACACACACACTAATGCCCGAGGGAGGACTCGAACCTCCGGCGGGAGGGGCCGCGCAATCCGTTACATAGCGCCTCTAACCGCGTGTCTATAAAAGCCTTTCAAACGGTTTTCGCAACACACAACTGATGCAAAACTATATGAATCCCGTACAGGCTATGATGTCATACATACCCAACAACAAGAAAAACCAGCAGAAGATATCACTGACATCGATTTCTGGGCATCGACTGGCCCCTTCTCCCTCAAGTGCCACACCAGCCACTACAGTAACGAACAATGGACAAAAAGTTCTAGGTTAATTTAGTTTAAGACAATTTATTTTTAAGTAACGTTGCTCTGTATGTATGTATGTATGTACAAACGCCTGTTGGTGAACAGAACATGTTCGAAATGCGTTGTATTATTTTAGATTAAACATAAAACAAACAAAAGTGATTGGTAGCAGAAATTACAAATAAATAATTCGCCCAATATTGCTACCAACGAATGATAGTGTACGATTGATTGAATTTTTATAACGTCTACTACAGAAGCTATTCTTTCCGATGATGTACGCGCAATTTTGTAATCGTTTTATGATGTTCTTCTCTTGCATTTAAAAACAAAAGTCGCTCGGCTACACCAGCGTAACACATTTGAGAGGGTATTACATTAATACTGCACGTTGGCAGAATAACGTGGGAAAGAAAAAAGTACCAGCAGCCAGATTCGATCAAGGCACCTCGCGATTATGGTTAGGTTAGGTTAGTGTTGTTTAACGTCCCGTCGACAACGAGGTCATTAGAGACGGAGCGCAAGCTCAGGTTAGGGAAGGATGGGGAAGGAAATCGGCCGTGCCCTTTCAAAGGAACCATCCCGGCATTTGCCTGAAACGATTTAGGAAAATCACGGAAAACCCAAATCAGGATGGCTGGAGACGGGATTAAACCGTCGTCCTCCCGAATGCGAGTCCAGTGTGCTAACCACTGCGCCACCTCGCTCGGTCGCGATTATGAAACTAACCACTTAACTCACCCAGCTGCGGACTCCTTGGATGATGATGATCTTTCAGAGTATGTAGGCGGGCATAAAATTTTCAAACTATTATTTTCTCGAAAATGGTTGAGAGTTGCATCTTCCTGTTTAGATATGTTAGTCGTGTCTTACACATCCGGCCAATATGAAACCGGTGAGGGGAAGTTCGTACGGCTCCCTTATAATAGGGACTAGCGAGGTCCAAGAAAGGGCCGAGTGGGTTACCTCAACCGATCCACTCATTCTAATTATTAAGTGGATACGCTACATTGTTCAAATGTATTAAATGTTTATGACAGCCTTCCTAGCCACGAAACGCTTTCCATTTTAGCTTGGTGAGTATTTACTTCCGTACTCTGATTATTCTTTATCTCAAGTGGATTATATGTTGATTCTTAGGTCAATAGAATTTTTAATAATTTTAATATAACTTCACTCTTTTCGCCATTCTGTGCCGTCCTCCTGACCCAAAGTTGACTACTGCTTATTTAGTTTTTGCCTTATGTTACTGAGGCGTCCCACTATCTGACTAATGAATCTTTCGCTGTTTCATGGGGGGGGGGGGGGGGGGGACAATAATTTTTACACCCCATCTCAGTGATTGTTACTATCAGATAGATCCGCACACTTCCGTGTAACAGAAACTTTTGTGTCATTACTTGCAAACATTCTGAAGAGGAATCAATCGTGCGAAACGCGTCGTTAGCTGTAAATCCTTTTACAATAGAGATTTATTTTTCTTTTTGAAAAAAATTGAGAAGTTCGATCTGACACGAGGCTCACTAGGAATCGTTCTTTCCCCGTAACTTCGCGTTTGGAACAGTGGTACCTAAAGTACCCTCCGCCACACACAAATGAGGTGGTTTGCGGAGCATAGGTGTAGATACAGACGTACGCTTTATTAACAAAAAGCTCACAATCACTCGCCCCGGAAACTTCAGCAGACGGTCATTTAAAGCTTTTTCTGGAGATTCGCCCTCATTAGTGCCTAGCATTCTACGGATCGGAGCGTGGAATGTCAGATCCCTTAATCGGGCAGGTAGGTTAGAAAATTTAAAAAGGGAAATGGATAGGTTAAAGTTAGATATAGTTGGAATTAGTGAAGTTCGGTGGCAGGAGGAACAAGACTTTTGGTCAGGTGATTACAGGGTTATAAATACAAAATCAGATAGGGGTAATGCAGGAGTAGGTTTAATAATGAATAAAAAAATAGGAGTGCGGGTTAGCTACTACAAACACCATAGTGAACGCATTATTGTGGCCAAGATAGACACAAAGCCCATGCCTACTACAGTAGTACAAGTTTATATGCCAACTAGCTCTGCAGATGACGAAGAAATTGATGAAATGTATGACGAGATAAAAGAAATTATTCAGGTAGTGAAGGGAGACGAAAATTTAATAGTCATGGGTGACTGGAATTCGTCAGTAGGAAAAGGGAGAGAAGGAAACATATAGGTGAATATGGATTGGGGGGAAGAAATGAAAGAGGAAGCCGCCTTGTAGAATTTTGCACAGAGCATAACTTAATCATAGCTAACACTTGGTTCAAGAATCATAAAAGAAGGTTGTATACCTGGAAGAATCCTGGAGATACTAATAGGTATCAGATTATATAATGGTAAGACAGAGATTTAGGAACCAGGTTTTAAATTGTAAGACATTTCCAGGGGCAGATGTGGATTCTGACCACAATCTATTGGTTATGAACTGCAGATTGAAACTGAAGAAACTGCAAAAAGGTGGGAATTTAAGGAGATGGGACCTGGATAAACTGAAAGAACCAGAGGTTGTACAGAGTTTCAGGGAGAGCATAAGGGAACAATTGACAGGAATGGGGGAAAGAAATACAGTAGAAGAAGAATGGGTAGCTCTGAGGGATGAAGTAGTGAAGGCAGCAGAGGATCAAGTAGGTAAAAAGACGAGGGCTAATAGAAATCCTTGGGTAACAGAAGAAATATTGAATTTAATTGATGAAAGGAGAAAATATAAAAATGCAGTAAATGAAGCAGGCAAAAGGGAATACAAACGTCTCAAAAATGAGATCGACAGAAAGTGCAAAATGGCTAAGTAGGGATGGCTAGAGGACAAATGTAAGGATGTAGAGGCTTATCTCACTAGGGGTAAGATAGATACTGCCTACAGGAAAATTAAAGAGACCTTTGGAGAGAAGAGAACCACTTGTATGAATATCAAGAGCTCAGATGGCAACCCAGTTCTAAGCAAAGAAGGGAAGGCAGAAAGGTGGAAGGAGTATATAGAGGGTTTATACAAGGGCGATGTACTTGAGGACAGTATTATGGAAATGGAAGAGGATGTAGATGAAGACGAAATGGGAGATAAGATACTGCGTGAAGAGTTTGACAGAGCACTGAAAGACCTGAGTCGAAACAAGGCCCCGGGAGTAGACAACATTCCATTAGAACTACTGATGGCCTTGGGAGAGCCAGTCATGACAAAACTCTACCATCTGGTGAGCAAGATGTATGAGACAGGCGAAATACCCACAGACTTCAAGAAGAATATAATAATTCCAATACCAAAGAAAGCAGGTGTTGACAGATGTGAAAATTACCGAACTATCAGTTTAATAAGTCACAGCTGCAAAATACTAACGCGAATTCTTTACAGACGAATGGAAAAACTGGTAGAAGCGGACCTCGGGGAAGATCAGTTTGGATTCCGTAGAAATGTTGGAACACGTGAGGCAATACTAACCTTACGACTTATCATAGAAGAAAGATTAAGAAAAGGCAAACCTACGTTTCTAGCATTTGTAGACTTAGAGAAAGCTTTTGACAACGTTAACTGGAATACTCTTTTTCAAATTCTGAAGGTGGCAGGGGTAAAATACAGGGAGCGAAAGGCTATTTAGAATTTGTACAGAAACCAGATGGCAGTTATAAGAGTCGAGGGGCATGAAAGGGAAGCAGTGGTTGGGAAAGGAGTGAGACAGGGTTGTAGCCTCTCCCCGACGTTATTCAATCTGTATATTGAGCAAGCAGTAAAGGAAACAAAAGAAAAATTCGGAGTAGGTATTAAAATTCATGGAGAAGAAGTAAAAACTTTGAGGTTCGCCGATGACATTGTAATTCTGTCAGAGACAGCAAAGGACTTGGAAGAGCAGTTGAACGGAATGGACAGTGTCTTGAAAGGAGGATATAAGATGAACATCAACAAAAGCAAAACGAGGATAATGGAATGTAGTCAAATTAAATCGGGTGATGCTGAGGGGATTAGATTAGGAAATGAGACACTTAAAGTAGTAAAGGAGTTTTGCTATTTGGGGAGCAAAATAACTGATGATGGTCGAAGTAGAGAGGATATAAAATGTAGACTGGCAATGGCAAGGAAATCGTTTCTGAAGAAGAGAAATTTGTTAACATCGAGTATAGATTTAAGTGTCAGGAAGTCGTTTCTGAAAGTATTTGTATGGAGTGTAGCCATGTATGGAAGTGAAACATGGACGATAACCAGTTTGGACAAGAAGTGAATAGAAGCTTTCGAAATGTGGTGCTACAGAAGAATGCTGAAGATAAGGTGGGTAGATCACGTAACTAATGAGGAGGTATTGAATGGGATTGGGGAGAAGAGAAGTTTGTGGCACAACTTGACTAGAAGAAGGGATCGGTTGGTAGGACATGTTTTGAGGCATCAAGGGATCACAAATTTAGCATTGGAGGGCAGCGTGGAAGGTAAAAATCGTAGAGGGAGACCAAGAGATCAATACACTAAGCAGATTCAGAAGGATGTAGGTTGCAGTAGGTACTGGGAGATGAAGAAGCTTGCACAGGATAGAGTAGCATGGAGAGCTGCATCAAACCAGTCTCAGGACTGAAGACCACAACAACAGTGCCTAGCACAGAGTTTCCCAAGTTGTGTCCCACGGAACACTGGTGTTCCACAGGAATTGAATAACTGCTCCGCGAAAATGTATGATTAACGCGAAAATGAATAATTAATAAAGCTGGGCTTTTTCCACATTTTTCCTTATTTAAAAAAAATTATTATGGTTCACCACGTCTGGGCGTTGGTCAACAGGAACCTGTCAGGAGGAACTAAAATTAGTGTATCATCCCATACATTGGCAGACTTTCAAATAACCTCGTCAAAAATTTAGTCTCGCAACCACCGATTTGCTTTTTATAATATCAACAGCAAATCAAGAATTCAATAGTAATGACAAACTGCAGCCATTCGCACAGAGTTGCGGGTATAAAATTACAATTTAGAACTGTGGAAAAGCATAGTTAGGTCACTCAGGGAGAGCTGTGGCAATTATTTTATCTGAACATGACAAATTTGTCATAAATGGTACGAGGTGTGTGAGAAAAATAAAGAGACTGACAACTCTTCGAGCGACCTGGCAACGCTGTGTTGTTCTGCTTGTGCAGACCGGTGTGTCCATCCTTTCCAGATGCTCAGTCGGAGGTTCAGCTCCACACAGCCATCACATTATTCTTGAGAGCGCCTCCACTGAAGTTCTGCTTTTGTCGTGCATTGCGAAAATGAAAGAGCAGAGTTCAGAGCAACGTTATGCCACCGAGTTCTGTGTTAAAATTGCGGAATTCGCCAGTGTGACCATTGAAAAGCTGAAACAGACCTATGGGGAACATTTCTTATCAAGAGCACAAAGTTTTTCGCTGGCACAAATCATTTTTTGCAAGGCCGACAACACGTTGAAGACGAACCTCGCTCAGGAGGTCTTAAACTGCAAAAACTCACGAAAACGCCAACGTGTGCGTTCTCTTGTGAGATCAGACCGACGTTTAACATTAGAGATGATAAGTGACCTGTTAAACACTGTCACCGTACATCGAATTTCGACCTTAGATTTGCGCAAAGGTTTGTGCGAAAATGGTCCCGAAAAGCCTCACAACTGAGCAAACGGCAATCGAAGAAATGTGTGCATTGATCTTCTTGAGGGGACTGCTAATGACGATGAATGGTTGAATCGTGTGGTAACAGGTGATGAATCCTGGATTTTTGAGCACGTTTCTGAGACAAAACGTCAAATGAGACTCCTCCACGACCGAAAAAAGTTCGAATGAGAAAATCATAGTTCAAATCAAGGCTGATCTGCTTTTTTGACATTAGGGACACCTTGCTATGGAATTTGTTCCTCTAGGATAAACTGTGGACAAAGGCTCAAGGAAAGGATGAATCGAGTGAGACCCGACTTTGCAAACAAGTGGATGGTGCATCATTGCAACGCCCCACGTCACTCAGCCACTCCCATCACAGAATTTTTGACCTCAAAAGGCGTTCCTGTTGCTCAACAGCTCCCCTTTTCAGCTGATCTAAGTCCTTGTGACTTTTTTCTTTTTCCGAAATTGAAAAATGTTTTAAAAGGACCTTATTTTGGGACTCTGGAGAAGATTAAAAAGAATGTGATCTGCATGTTAAAGGCCCTATCAACTAAAATCTTTCGGTGCTGCTACCAAGACTGGAAAGAACGACCCCACCGGTGTACAGCTGCCGAAGGGAACTAACCTGAGGGGACAATTTTGTTGTTTGAAAAACGTAAAAACTTTGGTAGATAAAAAATCAATCTCATTGCTTTTCACACACCTCGCATACCTCTTTTTCCAAATAATAGAGCAGATCATAGAATTAGGAATAATCTTTATAAAGATTCAAAGTCACTATAGATCCGAAAGGCCTCCATTGTCCAGCAGCACACATTTTCAATAACTTGCAAGCACTCATAATATAGTTAGCTACTTATAAAGGTCTGTTTAAGGGATGCCGAATGATTTATTTGTGATCTTCCCCTTCTACTTCACTGACAATTTTCTTCGTGTAAAAGCAATCCACCTACACACTATCACCAACATCAAAAAACCTCTGTGTTACGTAAAACCCGACCCCTGAACGTTTTAGAGCAGTAATGCAACCTGTGTACCTAAGAGCTGTAACCCGCTTTCTGTTTGATGAGGTCTGTTTGCACATGCTTTCTGTTATCTGAGTCCGAGATCGGCTTCCATACAATGCTATTCCCCACACGCACGTTGTCAGAAATTTCTTTTTCAAAACGAGGCCCATGTTTAACACTAGCAGACTTTTGTAACGGCGACTGCCCTCTTGGTCTGTGTTAATCTGTTTCTTATGCCCTCACTGCTTCGTCCAATCTGCATTATTTTGCTTTCAAGGTAGCAGACCTTTTCGTTTCTACTTTGTGACCACCGATGTTGATGGTATAGTGCGAACTTTGGATGAAGGGCAACAGGCACATGGAAATTTCTATATTTCCCCGTGCAGGCTGTGAACGTAGATACGAGCGAGTGGAATAATTTCACAGATATATGAGTGCCTCGACGACTTCTTAAGTAATAGAACCCAGTACGTTATTCTCGACGGCGAGTGTTCATCAGAGTCAAGGTTAGAGTCAGGAGTGCCCCAATTAAGTTGTTGTTGAGATCTTCAGTCCTGAGACTGGTTTCATGCAGGTCTCCATGCTACTCTATCCTGTGCAACCCGGGAGGACGACGGTTCAATCCCGCATCCGGCCATCCTGATTTAGGTTTTCCGTGATTTCCCTAAATCGCTCCAGGCAAATGCCGGGATGGTTCCTTTCAAAGGGCACGGCCGAAATCCTTCCCCGTCCTTCCCTAATCCGATGAGACCGATGACCTCGCTGTCTGGTCTCCATCCCCAAAACCAACCAACCAACCAACCTGTGCAACCTTCTTCATCTCCCAGTACTTATTGCAACCGACATCCTTCCGAATCTGCTTAGTGTATTCATCTCTTGGTCTCCCTCTACGAGTTTTACCCACCACGCTGCCTCCAATGCTAAATTTGTGATCCCTTGATGCCTCAGAACATGTCCTACCAACCGGTCCCTTCTTCTTGTCAAGTTGTGCCATAAAATCTTCTTCTCCCCAGTTCTATTCAGTACCTCCTCATTAGTTATGTGATTTACCCATCTAATCTTCAGCATTCTTCTGTAGCACCTTACCTCGAAAGCTTCTATTCGCTTCTTGTCCAAACTATTTATCGTCCATGTTTCACTTCCATACATGGCTACACTCCATACAAATACTTTCAGAAACGACTTCCTGACACTTAAATCTATAGTAGATGTTAACAAATTTATCTTCTTCAGAAACGCTGTTCTTGTCATTGCCAGTCTACATTTTATATCCTCTCTACTTCGACCATCATCAGTTATTTTGCTCCCCAAATAACAAAACTCTTTAACTACTTTAAGTGTCTCATTTCCTAATCTAATTCCCTCTGCATCATCCGAATTAATTCGACTACATTCCATTATCCTCGTTTTGCTTTTGTTGCTGTCCTTTCAAGACATCGTCCATTCCGTTCAATTCCTCTTCCAAGTCATTTGCTGTCTCTGACAGAACTACAATGTCATCGGCGAACCTCAAAGTTTTTATTTCTGCTCCATGGATTTTAATACCTACACCGAATTTTTCTTTTTGTTTCCTTTACTGCTTGCTCAATATACAGATTGAATAACATCGGGGAGAGGCTACAACCCTGAATCACTCCCTTCCCAACCACTGCTTCCCTTTCATGTCCCTCGACTCTTATAACTGCCATCTGGTTTCCGTACAAATTGTAAATAGCCTTTCGCTCCCTGCGTTTTACCCCTGCCAGCTTTAGAATTTGAAAGAGAGTATTCCAGTCAACATTGCCAAAAGCTTTCTCTAAGTCTACACGCAATGAAGTATGAAAGTGGAAATTTGTGGTAAGACCTTATCGGACCATACTGCTGAGGTCATTGGCCCTTAAGCTTACACTGTATTAAATCTAACGTAAACTAAGGCACGGCAAGGACTACACATACACCCATGCCCGAGGGAGGACTTGAACCTCCAAAGGGCGGAGCCGCGCCGACCGTGACAAGACGCCTGAGACCGCGTGTTTACTCCGCGCGGCAATGTGACAGGACCGGTGCTGTCCTCTACATGCATAAACGATTTGGCGATCAGGGTGGGCATCAGTCTCCGGTTGTTAGCTGATTATGCCCTGGTACATGGTAGGGTGTCGAAGTTGAGTGACTGTAGGAAGATACAAGATGACTTAGACAAAATTTCTAGTTGATGTGGTGAATGGCAGATAGCTCTTTCTTTCTTTCTTTCACTGGTGCCATGTCCCGCACTGATGCAGGGTCGACAGTGTTTGGCAATGTTAGTGGAAAGGGGTGGCCGGATGCCCTTCCTGCCACCACCCCATACCACCCGGGACAGAATTAGTGTACTCCAACTGTCTGCATCTAGTGTAATTAATGGAATAGTGCGAGCGTGTTCAGATGTCTGCGAGTCTTGTAACTGAGGCGGAACGTGGGGACCAGCCGGTATTCACCCAGCGGGATGTGGAAAACCGCCTAAAAACCACATCCTGGCTGTCCGGTACACCGACCCTCGTCGTTAATCCTCCGGGCGGATTCGATCCGGGGCCAGCGCGCCAACCCGAGTCCAGGAAGCAGCGCGTTAGCACTCTCGGCTACCATGGCGGGTAAATGGCAGAAAAATCTGGAAAAATAAAGTTAATGCGCGGATGAGTAGGAAGAACAGACCTGTAGTTTTGATATACAGTATTACTAACGTGCTACTTGACACAGTCAATTCGTTCAAATATCTGGGCGTAATGTTGCAAAGCGATTTGAAATGGAACGAGCATGTATGAACTGTGGTAGGCAAGGCGAATGCTCGACTTCTTTTTGTTAGGAGAATTTAGGAAATAGTGACTCAACTGTAAAGAAGACACCATATAAGACGCTGGTGCGACCTATTCTTGAGTACTGTTAGAGTGTTTGGGGTCCGTACCAGGTCGGATTGATGGAAGCCATCGAAACAATTCAAAGGTGGGCAGCTAGATTTGTTACCGGTAGATCGGAACAACACGTGTTACGGAGATGCTTCCGAAACTCGGATGGGAATCCCTGGAGGGAAGGCGACCGTTCTTTTCGAGAAACACCATTGAGAAAATTTAGAGAACCAGCATTTGAATCTGACTGCCGAACGATTATACTGCCGCCAACATACATTGAGCGTAAGTACCACGAGGATAAGATAGTCCAGAAAAGGGCTCCCTGATTTCAGAATTAAATATCTCGAAAACAAAGATCGATAGAGGAATGCAGTAAACGGTATGTTTATTGTGAAAGCTGTAAGAAGTTTATACAGCAGTTTGAAATAATAGTTACAAAAGCTGCTAACAGATGGCGCTGTACGCTGTACAGCTCATATCAGCATACATAAGTGAAATAATCGTATGAAAACAATCTTTGCAAACAATCACATCACAATGTTTTCAAAATGTTCACCATTGACACTACAGAGGCGGCGCAAACGAAGAATGAAATTCGCCATCACATTTCGTAGTGTCTCAACCGAAATGGATTCACATGCCACAGAGATCGCCGATTCAAGCTCGTCCAGCGTGGCGGGATGCTTGGGGTAGACCATGTCTTTCACTGTGCCCCACAGAAAAAAGTCACAGTAAGTCAAATCCGGCGAATATGGAGGCCAATCCATGCCTGCACCAGTAAATTTGGGATATTCCAAAGCAATGACTCGATTCCCGAAGTATTCCTCAAGAAAGCGAAACACTTGTTCGGTCCGATGTGGTCGGGCTCCATCTTGCATAAACCATTCAGTACCTCGTCGATCCTCTAACGCTTGCTGTGTGGCGACAAATTGTTCCAAAATTGCAACGTAACGTGCACCAGTGACTGTTTCTCGAATGAAAAAAGGGCCAATAATGCCTCTGCTGCATACTGCAGCCCACACATTAACTTTAGGAGAATACAGGGGTTTCGCTTCACATCAATATGGCTTTTCGGAACCCCAAAACCGCCAGTTCTGCTTATTCACGTATCCATTCAGGTGGAAGTGTGCTTCATCTGTAAACCAGATGCAGCCAACATCAAATCCTTCACTATCAATCATTGTGAGCATCTGATTAGCAAAGGCAACCCTTTGTTGCACAGCACGTACGGGTATGGCCTGGTGCGTTTGAATTTTGAATGGAAACATGTGTAGGCTTTTTTTCAGTATTTTCTGCGTGCTGGAACGCTTCAAACCAGTCTCAGATGCAGTTCTACGGACGGATGACATTGGATTTCGCTGAATAATTCCAGAAACTGTGGCGATATTTTCAGGCGTAACTGCGGTTTGCTTGCGGCCAACATGCCCCACTAGATCATCAGTTACGCTGCCTGTTCGTTGAAATTTTGCGAAGAGCGTACGAATGGTTTTCGCATCGGGTCCTTTTGGAACATTAAATCGTGCTTGTAAACTTTGCCTTGTTGCCGTAGGACTCTCTTCTAACCTGTGGTACTCTAGCACCAGAAAAACGCGTTGTTCAATGGAGTACATGGTTTTAATCTCTTCCTTCGGTACGCTAACCTTCTCTCACGTTTCAATAGTGGAACTGATCGCTCTGGGCTTCGGATCACTATTTACACTAGGCATTACGTATGGCGATTACAGCGCCATCTGTTAGCAGCTTTTGTAACTATTATTTCAAACTGCTGTATAAACTTCTTACAGCTTTCACAATAAACATACCGTTTACTGCATTCCTCTATCGATCTTTGTTTTCGAGATATTTTATTTTGAAGTCAGGGAGTCCTTTTCTGGACACCCTGTGTGAGAAATTAGGGGTCATACGGAGACAGTCGTTTCTCCCTCGCTCTGTCTGCGAATAGAATAGGAAAGGAGATGCCAAGTAGTGGTACAGGATACCCTCCGCCATGCAACGTATGGTGACTTGTGGAGCATCTGCGTAGATGTAGATGGCTCAGCCTATATCCTACGCTCGTTTTTCCTGAGAATGGCAATGTCATAGGCGTGTCTTATCTTTTCGAACTGAATTTTATTCCCACCGCTTAACCTTTCTGTTATTTCCAAAAGTGATTCTTCGTAGTACAAGCTGAACAATAGTGGACAAAGATTGCATCCTATTACTTTTCTCTTGGAATTTGTCGCCGAGAGACGTATATTTGTGTCAATCGCCTGAAACCCATCACCGATTCTTTCAAGAATCCACCTACAGTGTATAAAACAGCTTCAAACTTCTGATAACTCTACCAATGAGATAACGTATGTTAGACGGTAAGCATGTAAAACTTTTATGGTTGTAGACGCAAAACCCAATTTATGTTCCTTTTATTAGTTTGGAATTATTCGCTGGATGAGTTTACTGTGGGTAATTTGCGCACCTTTCTAAGAGAGGGTAGTTTTCCGCAGGTCTAAATTTTTATGACATAGTATCTCCTGCATTATGTGCTGCACAATGATATAATTTTACACGGTACATTCAGCGGTATGTGTGGACACTGAAAGCAAAATGTGTTCCTATTAGAGTTGTTAGGAAAGAAGTAACAATGTAGTAAGCGATAAGCTTTCTTCCTGTCATTGTTTTGTGGGGCGTGTCAGCCAGTAAAAGTTCTCAAGTCCGGACGCATGGACAGAAAACAGTCTATACCGACAGGTGTAGCCCACTTAGTGATGCAGTTACAGCCATGCAGAAAACATCAGGTCGTTAAGTCTGTGACGTGTTTGCGGAAAGAGTATTCGTCGCAGAGAAAAAGCTATCAACACGCTGATGTATACAGGGTGAGTCACCTAACGTTACCGCTGGATATGTTTCGTAAACCACATCAAATACTGCCGAACCGTTCCACAGACCGAACGTGAGGAGAGGGGCTAGTGTAATTGTTTAATACAAACCATACAAAAATGCACGGAAGTATGTTTTTTAACACAAACCTACGTTTTTTAAAAATGGAACCACGTTAGTTTTGCTAGCACATCTGAACATTGAAAGGTGGCTACACTGAGCCACAGCGCCAGAGATCGCGATAGAGAGTATTGTTCCGCCGCCTCCACTGGCAGTGATTATTGAGAACTCGTAGTAGTCAGTTCGTATTGAAATGTACTAGTGGGCAGTGCTTGTCGAGGTCTCGTAGTAGTCAGTTCCTGTCGAGAGGTCGTGGTGGAGTGTGCTTGTCGAGATGTTGTAATAAGGAGTGCTTGTTCCATGTTTTATGCAGTTGTTTGATGGGATTGACAGCAGATGGTTCGAATGGAAATACTGTAATGATCAGAGTGCTTTTCGTCAATATATATGAAGGTAAAATATTATGTGTTTTTTTTTCATTATTTCAGTGTCTTAAATAATGCGTCATTACAGGTTCAGTCAACAAAGCATCTGGCACGGTTCTTCTTCAACAACACAAGAAATTTCAAATATCATTATACTGAATTAATTAAAGGAAATAGAAATACCATAATTACTCAAGAAAACCAGAATTGCACTCTAATCCAAGAACACAAGCCAGATGCTTTGTTGACTGAACCTGTAATGACGCATTATTTAAGACACTGAAATAATGAAAAAAAAAAACACATAATATTTTACCTTCATATATATTGACGAAAAGCACTCTGATCATTACAGTATTTCCATTCGAACCATCTGCTGTCTATCCCATCAAACAACTGCATAAAACATGGAACGAGCACTCCTTATTACAACATCTCGACAAGCACACTCCACCACGACCTCTCGACAGGAACTGACTACTACGAGACCTCGACAAGCACTGCCCACTAGTACATTTCAATACGAACTGACTACTACGAGTTCTCAATAATCACTGCCAGTGCAGGCGGCGGAACAATACTCTCTACCGCGATCTCTGGCGCTGTGGCTCAGTGTAGCCACCTTTCATATGCCCTTCCTCCACAGGCTAGAATTTGATGGTATTTTTGCCAGCATTGGTGGTGAAAATACCACCAAATTCGTCAAAAAAATACAGACAAAAATAAAAGATAATATTAATGCGTAAATATCATATAACTAGATAAAATTTTGGCTTTGCACTGACCTTTCAATAACCTAATATATAAAATACAGTAAGCAATACAAATTCCTTCACACATGTGACTTTACATAACAGTTTACACAAGTATTATGTGGTTAAACAGTTCAATCAATAGCGTCAGCAATGACGAATATGTGCAGGTAAGAGTCTCATAACTTTTCACAAACAGTAATACACAAAAAAATCAGTTTATACAAATATTCACATAAACGCTTTCCATAGCTCAAGAATAAGCAGTTGACAGTTCCAGCAGTAGCACCCAGCAATGGTCAACTGGTGCAAAAACCAACAAGTGACATTTTTTCAGTAGAAACAGTCCATCAGTGGCACCCAGTAATGTTGAATAGGTGCAGACACCAACAAGTAACACCATTTCAGTATAAGCAGTTCCATTAGTTGCACCAGCAATGTTGAGCAGGTGCACACAGCAACAGGTGACATCTTTTCAGTAGAAGCAGTCCACCAGTGGCACCCAGCAATGTTGAGCAGGTGCCGACACCAACAAGTGACATCATTTCGGTAGAAGCAGTCCATCAGTGGCACCCAGCAATGTTGAGCAGGTGCAGACATCAACAAGTAACACCGTTTCAGTATAAGCAGTTCCATCAGTGGCACCAGCAATGTTGAACAGGTGCAGATATCAACAGGTGACATCTTTTCAGTAGAAGCAGTCCATCAGTGGCACCCAGTAATGTTGAATAGGTGCAGACACCAACAAGTAACACCATTTCAGTATAAGCAGTTCCATTAGTGGCACCAGCAATGTTGAACAGGTGCAGACCGCAGTCCATAATATTCACTTTCACTAATCACACTGTTCATCAGCAGAAATTAAACATGACTAAATGTCACACATCATGTTGAAAAGTGCAGCACCATCACTAATCAGACAGTTCAGGCATGAACAATAGTTTGAATACACATACAATGCTTTTACACTAAACATACAAATCATAACAAACACACAAATGATATCAGATAATTGTCCTATTAACTATTACAATACACAAATACCAGTAAACCTATAATATTTATGGGTGTCAGTGCAAGCCACAACAAACAAGTAAAATAATATTTAGGAGATAGGTTGGGATCACTTCTCTGGGATTATAAAAGGAAAACACACAAAACACACTCACTCATCTTTCATCCACATTAGTGCTACTGTGTAATTGAATAGTGTTAACTGTGTAAAAGCAATTCTGTTTAATTTTATGTTCATCATGTGTATCAAGTAGTAGTGGCAGCAATGTATAACAGTCAATAATAGTTAGTCAACGTCATAGTCATCATGTCAAGATCAATGTTTGCCAAGCCAGATCAAAATATACGGTTGCTGAACAACTGTCAGTGAGCCAAGATATGCAAATGCTTCTTCTCTCAAAAAAAAGTATATACTGCTTAGTGATTTGACAAAGTGTGTGTGTAGACAATCTTCTTTCTACTTGAGTGTTCTAGTCTGCCATCTTCATCCTCCTTGTTCCATATAGACCAACAAAAAAAAAATATGCTCCTCACTTACTTCACCTCTTATCCACCAAACTCCAATAACCATCAGCATTACATAATCTCAATACTTCAATAATACCTCATTTACCTTACCTCTTGTCCACGAAAACTTCAATAATCATCAACTTCACATAATCTCAATACCTCAATCATACCTCTTCAATACGTCGATATATATAAACCTCAGCACCAATATCATTTCACTTCCATAACAACTCTTTCCTCTAGTCAGTCTCCTCGAACAAGTATAGACAAAATCCTAGTGCAAACTTCAATTCAGCATCCCATACAATCCGAAGACACAGTGTCCACACACAACCTCTGTGTAATCCATCTGACCCAAATTTTCTACTCATTATAAATTATAAGATAAATTTTGGTTCCTTGTTGTTGTTGTTGTGGTCTTCAGTCCTGAGACTGGTTTGATGCAGCTCTCCATGCTACTCTATCCTGTGCAAGCTTCTTCATCTCCCAGTACCTACTGCAACCTACATCCTTCTGAATCTGCTTAGTGTATTGATCTCTTGGTCTCCCTCTACGATTTTTACCCTCCACGCTGCCCTCCAACGCTAAATTTGTGATCCCTTGATGCCTCAAAACATGTCCTACCAACCGATCCCTTCTTCTAGTCAAGTTGTGCCACAAACTTCTCTTCTCCCCAATCCTATTCAATACCTCCTCATTAGTTATGTGATCTACCCACCTTATCTTCAGCATTCTTCTGTAGCACCACATTTCGAAAGCTTCTATTCTCTTCTTGTCCAAACTGGTTATCGTCCATGTTTCACTTCCATACATGGCTACACTCCATACAAATACTTTCAGAAACGACTTCCTGACACTTAAATCTATACTCGATGTTAACAAATTTCTCTTCTTCAGAAACGATTTCCTTGCCATTGCCAGTCTACATTTTATATCCTCTCTACTTCGACCATCATCAGTTATTTTACTCCCTAAATAGCAAAACTCCTTTACTACTTTAAGTGTCTCATTTCCTAATCTAATCCCCTCAGCATCACCCGATTTAATTTGACTACATTCCATTATCCTCGTTTTGCTTTTGTTGATGTTCATCTTATATCCTCCTTTCAAGACACTGTCCATTCCGTTCAACTGCTCTTCCAAGTCCTTTGCTGTCTCTGACAGAATTACAATGTCATCGGCGAACCTCAAAGTTTTTACTTCTTCTCCATGAATTTTAATACCTACTCCGAATTTTTCTTTTGTTTCCTTTACTGCTTGCTCAATATACAGATTGAATAACATCGGGGAGAGGCTACAACCCTGTCTCACTCCTTTCCCAACCACTGCTTCCCTTTCATGCCCCTCGACTCTTATAACTGCCATCTGGTTTCTGTACAAATTGTAAATAGCCTTTCGCTCCCTGTATTTTACCCCTGCCACCTTCAGAATTTGAAAGAGAGTATTCCAGTTAACGTTGTCAAAAGCTTTCTCTAAGTCTACAAATGCTAGAAACGTAGGTTTGCCTTTTCTTAATCTTTCTTCTATGATAAGTCGTAAGGTTAATATTGCCTCACGTGTTCCAACATTTCTACGGAATCCAAACTGATCTTCCCCGAGGTCGGCTTCTACGAGTTTTTCCATTCGTCTTTAAAGAATTCGCGTTAGTATTTTGCAGCTGTGACTTATTAAACTGATAGTTCGGTAATTTTCACATCTGTCAACACCTGCTTTCTTTGGTATTGGAATTATTATATTCTTCTTGAAGTCTGTGGGTATTTCGCCTGTCTCATACATCTTGCTCACCAGATGGTAGAGTTTTGTCATGACTGGCTCTCCCAAGGCCATCAGTAGTTCTAATGGAATGTTGTCTACTCCCGGGGCCTTGTTTCGACTCAGGTCTTTCAGTGCTCTGTCAAACTCATCACGCAGTATCTTATCTCCCATTTCATCTTCATCTACATCCTCTTCCATTTCCATAATACTGTCCTCAAGTACATCGCCCTTGTATAAACCCTCTATATACTCCTTCCACCTTTCTGCCTTCCCTTCTTTGCTTAGAACTGGGTTCCCATCTGAGCTCTTGATATTCATACAAGTGGTTCTCTTCTCTCCAAAGGTCTCTTTAATTTTCCTGTAGGCAGTATCTATCTTACCCCTAGTGAGACAAGCCTCTACATCCTTACATTTGTCCTCTAGCCATCCCTGCTTAGCCATTTTGCACTTTCTGTCGATCTCATTTTTGAGACGTTTGAATTCCCTTTTGCCTGCTTCATGTACTGCAATTTTATATTTTCTCCTTTCATCAATTAAATTCAATATTTCTTCTGTTACCCAAGGATTTCTATTAGCCCTCGTCTTTTTACCTACTTGATCCTCTGCTGCCTTCACTACTTCATCCCTCAGAGCTACCCATTCTTCTTCTACTGTATTTCTTTCCCCCATTCCTGTCAATTGTTCCCTTATTGTCTCCCTGAAACTCTCTACAACTTCTGAATCTTTCAGTTTATCCAGGTCCCATCTCCTTAAATTCCCACCTTTTTGCAGTTTCTTCAGTTTCAATCTGCAGTTCATAACCAATAGATTGTGGTCAGAATCCACATCTGCCCCTGGAAATGTCTTACAATTTAAAACCTGGTTCCTAAATCTCTGTCTTACCATTATATAATCTATCTGATACCTATTAGTATCTCCAGGATTCTTCCAGGTATACAACCTTCTTTTATGATTCTTGAACCAAGTGTTAGCTATGATTAAGTTATGCTCTGTGCAAAATTCTACAAGGCGGCTTCCTCTTTCATTTCTTCCCCCCAATCCATATTCACCTACTATGTTTCCTTCTCTCCCTTTTCCTACTGACGAATTCCAGTCACCCATGACTATTAAATTTTCGTCTCCCTTCATTATCTGAATAAGTTCTTTTATTTCATGATACATTTCTTCAATTTCTTCATCATCTGCAAAGCTAGTTGGCATATAAACTTGTACTACTGTAGTAGGCATGGGCTTTGTGTCTATCTTGGCCACAATAATGCGTTCACTATGGTGTTTGTAGTAGCTAACCCGCACTCCTATTTTTTTATTCATTATTAAACCTACTCCTGCATTACCCCTATCTGATTTTGTATTTATAACCCTGTAATCACCTGACCAAAAGTCTTGTTCCTCCTGCCACCGAACTTCACTAATTCCCACTATATCTAACTTTAACCTATCCATTTCCCTTTTTAAATTTTCTAACCTACCTGCCCGATTAAGGGACCTGACATTCCACGCTCCGATCCGTAGAATGCCAGTTTTCTTTCTCCTGATAACGACGTCGTCTAGAGTAGTCGCCGCCCGGAGATCCGAATGGGGGACTATTTTACCTCCGGAATATTTTACCCAAGAGGACGCCATCATCATTTAATCATACATTAAAGCTGCATGTCCTCGGGAAAAATTACGGCTGTAGTTTCCCCTTGCTTTCAGCCGTTCGCAGTACCAGCACAGCAAGGCCGTTTTGGTTAATGTTACAAGGCCAGATCAGTCAATCATCCAGACTGTTGCCCCTGCAACTACTGAAAAGGCTGCTGCCCCTCTTCATGAACCACATGTTTGTCTGGCCTCTCAACAGATACCCCTCCGTTGTGGTTGCACCTACGGTACGGCCATCTGTATCGCTGAGGCACGCAAGCCTCCCCACCAACGGCAAGGTCCATGGTTCATGGGGGAAGTTTGGTTCCTTGTCCATCATTAAATAAAAGAAATGCATACATGACGTCTAACAGCCTTTAGTTTGAATAACTTTCAGTAAGTAAGTACGATTACAAAGAGTTAATGATCATAATATTTCACAGTGTGTACATCACTTCAAGAATTATGGCAAACAGAAGCAAACATGTGGAGTATTTCTTGTGTCAAGTGTCACTTCCTATTTCAATTGCTCACGAAAAATGCAGTGTAATAACTGTCAATGGTCTAACCTAGTGTTGGTATGTCATGTCGTTAGCTTCCTTCCTATTAGCATAAATTTATACAGCTTCCATAAAACCTCCATCTCATGTGACTTCTATGAAGTTTCTTGTACTAATGTCGTTCGTAGCATTATAGCAGTTCATTTTCTTATCTTAAAAATATCAGGCACTGAGCGTAAGCAAAACATGCAATAGCGAGTAAATATACCAGTAGAGAACAGAATGTCAACAAATGGATACAGCACAATTCCTACAACGAGGCTCTGCCAAGCGAACAATCTATAATTAATACCACAGTGTAACCTAAACTCTATGTACGTACACAGTATATCAGCATTGCTATATTCTAAATTGAAGAGTAGTTGTGACAACAAACAGAAATGTGTAAATATGCAATCCATACGCACAGCAGCAAACATATATCTTACGTAATAAACAAGTCATTAGCATCATATCAGCATAAGCAAATAAATGTTCGTGTGTCATCTTAATAAGTAAACATGAAGGCGCAAGCAGATAAATCACAAAGTATATCTTACATACATAACCACAGTCAGCACAATTAATCAGTTGACAATTACAATTTAAATAAATAAGCACAGCAGGCACATAATAAAAAAATATGACATCAGTGAAAAGCATAGCAGCCAAGCGATGCATAATATACACAAGTAATAACACTGTTCATTAATCAATAATTGTCAAAATCAGTAAATGTACACAAGCACGTCGCTTCACAAGTAAATTCATGGAACATGAAATTTAGCACAAAGTATGAGTCACGTAATCGCGAGCAGCAAATTACATCTAAAATACGTACGTAAGTGGAATTATGTTATCTGAAAAATAAACTCAATTAATAGTTACCCTTTTTTAGTTTATTACTTTTTTTTTTTGAATTTACATTCTTCCTGAAATTTTCTCCATAGCAAGTCATCTTAACGTCGGACACGCACAGAATTTACCTGAAGTCTTAAATATTTTATGCAACCGTATCCTGAAAAATACTGAACGTTAATAACATAATTTATAAAGTCACAATAGCTTTATACTGAATTTAATCCGAGAAATTAGACTGTGTATTTGTTTACGTATGTCAGTGCATTCGCACTGAGCGCTCGATCAGCTGTAGGCGCGTGACGTAGGAAGTGATTGTTTGCGGTCAACGACTGCCTTGTGCGGCGCGCAGACTTCACTGTTGCTTTGAGTATCTGCCGCCGCCAAAACACAGCGCGGTATCCTTGTATTCTCCGCATGTTTACATGTAGCTGTTGGTTTCTCAGAAGTATGTCATTCCACAAAAATTTTAACGTTAGATATGTGATGTATTCCTTTAGAGCGTCGAGATTTAAGAGTTTCTACTTCAATAGTGTTGTCATGAATAATTTTGCGAACTCTATATGGACCGTTATAAAGCAGAAAAAATTTGCGACATAAGCCTTTTCCTTTATGAGACAAACGGTGGGACTTAATTAATACCTTCTGACCAACTGACAAAGTTTTTAAACGACCAGGACGCTTAGCTGATTTCTCTCTTCTAGCAGCCGCAGATGCAATATTTTGTAGAGCCAGGTTGACAACTTCAGAATGCCGCAGTTCCCGTGAAGGCGGAAAAGGAACGATTTCAGAAATGCGATTTGTCGGTGCTTTGTTTTTTAATATCAATTGAGACGGTAAAGAAGTTGAGTCATTAGGAAGTTCATTCAGAATGTTTTGAAAAATATGAAGATACTGATCCCAAGTTCTGTGATTCTGATGACAATAAAGACGACACAATTTATTGATTTCCTTCATCCATCTCTCTGAAGCATTAGATTGAGGGTGAAAAAGTGAAATAAAAATTGGTTTAATCTTACGACGCCGTAGAGTTCGAAGCCAAATTTTAGAGCGAAATTGTGATCCATTATCTGATATAACCTTATCAACATGACCAACTTCTTTAAGAAAATGTTTGATGAAAGCATTAGATACTGAACGAGCTGTTGCTTTGCGTAAAGGTGTAAAACACACATATTTTGATGTTAATTCCACTGCTACGAAAATGTACGCAAAACCATTAGCAGAACGAATCACTGGACCAAACAAATCAACTGCAGCCATCTCCTTTAATTTCGCTGGAATGATAGGAAACAACGGTGCTCTGTGAGAAATCCTTGGCGGCTTAGCCTTTTGACATAATTTGCATTTGGCAAGAACAGATCGAATACGTTTTTCCATATTACTGAAGTAACAATTTTCTCGTAATTTATGAAAGCATTTTCTGGGACCAAAGTGCGCATAACTGAAATGTGTAAACGAGGTGTGGCCAAATCATCCAATCTAACAAAGCGTCTAAGAAAATTACAGACACCAAAGAAACTACGAACATCACGTTTTGTGGTAGGAACAGCACAATTACGAATTGCATCTAGTTTCTCTGAATCAGGAAGAATACCTTCTGTAGAAAGAATGTGACCGAGAAATTTCACCTGAGATCGACCTTCTAAGTTCACTGTAATGGCAACTCTTGCAAAAGTACGTAATAATGAATCCAAAATTTTGTTGTGCTCACTCCAAGAACGTTTAGCAACAAGAATATCGTCAACATATGAAGTAATATTGTCACGAATATAAACAGGTAAAATTTCGTTTAAACTATGAATGCATGCTGCAGAAACTATAGCAAGTCCAAACGGTAATTTCCAAAGTCACTTTTGGGTAAAATCGTCAAATCCGGTTATTCTTTACCTACCGTCTAGGTAGATGGATAGTAGAAGAGTTGTTTTTATAGATACAAAGAATAGTGAAAGAGTAGGCAGCGGTGCAGAAAACTAAAAGGGAAATAGCACCACTACAGCTCGGGGCCCTGTGAGCGCTACGACACATATTCACTTAGTGTAGTGAATCCCCTGAGGACATTAATAGCTGCACATAAATTTCAGTTTGTGACTTAGTGGCAAATTTGGCGTAAGTGCGTACGTAAATTGATCTAACCATGAACATGGATGTATCTCATTCTTAGAATTACGGAAGATTTTAAATTTCCGAACAGTCAAAAAGTGTTTATAGTCAAAGTTTTCGCCTCGTGGCGACAAAGACCTACCGCGTCTGTCCCAGTCCCAATGTCGATTATTGTCAAGTTCGCGCGCCTGGCGCTCTCTTGTTGCATCCCGTAAATGAAACAAATTATTTTCTTCAAACCCCTCCGCTAACTGTGATTCCAAATTTCTTTTGCTGTCTTTTCCTACGATTTCGCTTTCAATATGTTTGTCTTGCTTTAGTAATGCCTCAAATTCCCTTTTAACGCGTTCATTAATTTTTCCTTGATTTTCAACATGTTTATTTATGTTCTGATACTCTTCAGTTTCTGCAAATGGTAATGGAGCTGTATCATCCAAATCTCTGTCCCCATTTAAGCTACGACTTGTCAATTTATCTGAAATCTCAACTCTTTCCGATAAGTTTACGTCTTCCGTAAGTGTCGCAACTCGGGTTTCGGTATTGTCACATTTAGTAGTTGACTGTTCACACTGTTGCGTTAAGTCATTTGGTACGGATTCCTCGATTCTCTCAAATATTTCTTCCTTATCGTGTGCACGTTGTAAATTTAATTCTGAAAATTTTTGTACTATCACGCGATCTCTTTCTTCCCGTTCTCTGTCCTGTTCCTCTTGTCTGATTTCTGTTGAAATTAAGCTATTATTGTGAGCCTTCAAAATCGGTTGTACTTCTTCTCTAATTTCTTTCTTTGATTCATCTTTCATGTCTTTGAAACATGTCCCGGTTCGTGAGCCTAACTGTGTTGTCATTGCTTTCATCTCAGTTATAATTGTTCCTAATTGTGATCCCAATGATTCCATTGTTCCCTTTTGTGAGTCTAACCGAGATCCCAAATTTAATATTGCACTCATCAACTGCTCCATAGTAACTGGTTCGAAATTCTTTTCGCCCCTAACATTTCCCGCAAAACCAGGTTCCTTCGTCATCGCTGTAAAGCTATCTGTGTTCGATACTATTCCAGAATCTTCTGTCGTTAATCTCGTATTCTGTGAATTTTCTGATTGAGAAAAATTTTGAAATGGTCCCGGACTATTTTCCCGACTTATTAAATTGTTTTCAACTCCATTATTTATCGTACTGTTGTCCTGTGTTGGCGAGTTCGCCATGTCAACAATTTCGTCATTCTCACTGTCCATCATTTTTGCCTTTTTCATCGATCGCGTAATCATTTACAAAATATACAATACTCGTCACTATATGAAAATTACACACAATGACACTTTATCTCCAACAATACCATTCACACGAAATGTTTCCCTCAAACACGATTAATCGAACAATTGAAATAATTGCACTAATTGTCAAACCCGTAGACAAGACAATGAAAATTAAATTCTGCCAGTATACCATTAAAAGAATGACAATTACCAAATCTACTCATGCAAATAGACTACAATTACTAAACTACAAATTACTACAACAATACTACTGTCTACTATTTTTACAATCAGAAGAATTCCAAGGGACGATCCGAAGCAGCGGTCGCCACGTGCATGGGGGCTTAATTTAAATAAATACAAATAATTTTAATTTTTAGTATTTGAATGTTCGTTTACAAAGTCTCGTAAACGGTTGGCCCTGACTATTATTATTACGCTATCTGACTGCATAGAACAACAACAAAGAATGAAATGGAAATTTTCATTAACACAATTAATTAATTAAGTCCCCAGCAACTATAAAACCTACGAAACCAAGGCACAAGTGTAACTGTTCTGTGTGTGGAAGTATGACTCAACGTACGCATCTGGCACGGTTCTTCTTCAACAACACAAGAAATTTTAAATATCATTATACTGAATTAATTAAAGGAAATAGAAATACCATAATTACTCAAGAAAACCAGAATTGCACTCTAATCCAAGAACACAAGTCAGATGCTTTGTTGACTGAACCTGTAATGACGCATTATTTAAGACACTGAAATAATGAAAAAAAAACACATAATATTTTACCTTCATATATATTGACGAAAAGCACTCTGATCATTACAGTATTTCCATTCGAACCATCTGCTGGCTATCCCATCAAATAACTGCATAAAACATGGAACAAGCACTCCTTATTACAACATCTCGACAAGCACACTCCACCACGACCTCTCGACAGGAACTGACTACTACGAGACCTCGACAAGCACTGCCCACTAGTACATTTCAATACGAACTGACTACTACGAGTTCTCAATAATCACTGCCAGTGGAGGCGGCGGAACAATACTCTCTATCGCGATCTCTGGCGCTGTGGCTCAGTGTAGCCACCTTTCAACATATAAACAAATACGTAATCAGTGCCGTTTGTTGCATTGTAAAATGTTAATTACATCCGGAGATATTGTAACCTAAAGTTGACGCTTGAAACCTCCGACATTCAGTTGCGTGTTGTAACAAACACGGGCCACGGTCGGCGAGCAGCATCTGCAGGGACATGTTTACGATGACGACCGTGTTTACGAGTGTGGCTGTAGTGCACTGTTGTGGTTTGGTCTAGCTGTCGCAGTGTCCGCATGTAGCGCTTGCTGCTGTTGTTATTCTGCATTCGTCTCCGCACGCAGACCAACTGTAGTACACCGTGTTACCAGACGTCTGTGATAGTGTAGTGTTGTAGGAACTGTGACCATGGTGTATTCGAACTCTGAAAAGGCGGAGATGATACTCATCTATGGCGAGTGTCGACGAAATGCAGCTGAAGCCTGCAGGGTGTATGCAGAACGGTACCCGGACAGAGAGCATCCAACGTGCCGCACATTGCAAAACATCTACCGCCAACTGTATGCAACAGGTATGGTCGTAGCACGCAAACGGGTCCGTAACAGGCCCGTCACAGGAGAAGCGGGTGCAGTTGGTGTGTTAGCTGCTGTTGCCATGAACCCACACATGAGTAGACGGGACATTGCGAGAGCCGGTGGACTGAGTCAAAGTAGTGTCATGCGCATACTGCATCGTCACCGCTTTCACCCGTTTCATGTGTCGCTACATCAGCAATTACATGGTGATGACTTTAATCATCGAGTGCAATTCTGTCAATGGGCATTAACAGAGAATGCGTTGCAGTTCTACCTGTTTACCGATGAAGCGGGTTTCACAAACGACGGGGCAGTGAATCTACGGAACATGCATTACTGGTCCGTGGACAATCCTCGCTGGCTCAGACAGGTAGAGCGACAGCGACCGTGGACTGTAAATGTATGGTGCGGAATCATTGGCGACCACCTCATTGGTCCTCACTTCATTGCAGGGGCCCAAACAGCTGCAACATACATCGCGTTTCTACAGAATGATCTGCCAACGTTGCTCGAAAATGTCCCACTGGAAACGCGTCGACGTGTGTGGTATCAGCATGATGGTGCATCTGCACATTTCGCAATTAACACTAGGCTGACCCTTGACAGGATGTTCGACGGGGGTTTCATAGGACGTGGAGGACGCATAAATTGACCAGCTCGTTCTCCTGACCTTACACCTCTGGACTTCTTTCTGTGGGGTACGTGATGTGACTACAACCCCAGAGGATATGAAACAACGTATTGTGGCAGCCTGCGGCGACATTACACCAGATGTACTGCGGCGTGTACGACGTTCATTACGCCAGAGATTGCAACTGTGTGCAGCAAATGATGGCCACCACATTGAACATCTATTGGCCTGACATGTCGGGACACGCTCTATTCCACTCCGTAATTGAAAACGGAAACCACGTGTGTACGTGTACCTCACCCCCCGTGGTAATGTACATGTGCGTCAGTGAAAAAGACCAATAAAACGGTGTTAGCATGTGGACGTAATGTGCTGTTCCAGTCTCTTCTGTACCTAAGGTCCATCACCGTTCCCTTTGGATCCCTACGTAATTCGGTGCTCTCCGATACACATGATCGAACAGCGGAGGAGTGGTACTCAAGCGTCAACTTTAGGTTACAATATCTCCGGATGTAATTAACATTTTACAATGCAAGAAACGGCACTGATTACGTATTTATTTATATGTTCAGATGTGCTAACAAAACTAACGGGGTTCTATTTAAAAAACGTAGGTTTATGTTAAAAACACATACTTCCGTGCATTTTTTTTATGGTTTGTATTAACCAATTACAATAGCCCCTCTCCTCACGTTCGGTCTGTGGAATCGATTCGTCAGTATTTGATGTGGTTTACGAAATATATCCAGCGGTAATGTTAGGTGACTCATCCTGTTTTCATATTAAGGTACCACATATAAAAATATCTGGACTCATACCCGTTGCACCCTGTACATAGGATGTCCCAGGAATAGTCAGTATTCGAGGATATGACAGGAACGATCATTCAGGACCAAAAGGTCTAGTAAACATACGCTCTAAAAGGCTACAAGAACTCGTTCAGTAGAAGAGATGTGTTTCAGAGTGCCGAAAAATGGCTCAAATGGCTCTGAGCACTATGCGACTTAACTTCTGAGGTCATCACTCGCCTAGAACTTAGAACTAATTAAACCAAACTAACCTAAGGACAACACACACATCCATGCCCGAGGCAGAATTCGAACCTGCGACCGGAGCGGTCGCTCGGTTCCAGACTGTAGCGCCTAGAGCCGCACGGCCACTCCGGCCGGCCAGAGTGCCGAAGATCAACAAGGCTCATAGCTTTTAAGATATCCACTTTACAGCCCATGGTTACTAGTCATTTTTTCTGGTTTTGGTCCATACCACTTCTCAAAATGTGGAAAGCTAAGAGACTCGTATCACAGTAGTGAAGAAGAAATGTTCATAGCACGGAAGTCCGTGTTTACTAGATTTTTTCAAAAATGGCTCTGAGCACTATGCGACTTAACTTCTGAGGGCATCAGTCGCCTAGAGCTTAGAACTAATTAAACCTAACTTACCTAAGGACATCACACACATCCATGCCCGAGGCAGAATTCGAACCTGCGACCGGAGCGGTCGCTCGGTTCCAGATTGTAGCGCCTAGAACCGCACGGTCACTCCGGCCGGCTACTAGATTTTTTGTTTAGATCATCGTTCCTGTTGTTTCCCTAAATACTGACCATTCCTCCTTGGGCACCCTTTTTGTATCATGTTAAGCAATACCCTCATTACGTTGGTGTCGAATGCGAGTAGTAACATTTAAGAGATACGTGTGAGTACAGTACGAAAGGAATCTTGTGTGTAGGTGACTGATCAGAGTTAGTTGGTAGTCGACGATTACGTAGAGTGTCGAACACGTATTAGGACGCGATGTACTTACTCTCCTGCATCTAGTGCTTGCAACATATGACTGAAGCAAGCTAATACATGCAGATCATTTTAGAGGTGGTTTTTTTCCTTACAGGAACGTCGTTACCTTCGAGCTTAAGAATATGCTACAGGATCCTGCAACAGATGCACGTTAAGTTGGTCTGTAATTCCCACTGTGCCTTGGAGAGTGATTATACGTTCTAGAGACTCAACATCACGCTATACTTCCGGGTCGATCTCCTTGAACTACGCGAAACGTTGTTAACCAGAAAAAGCGACTACTAGGGCTCTAGGCGAATACATGAAGTCCACGGCATGTATTTCTCCGAGCTTGCCGCCGTATTCAGTCACCTCGACGACTTAAAATGTGTGTGTTTTCTCTCTCCTTCTCTTTTTCTCTCTCTCTCTCGTACTTTTCAGTGGTTTTTCTGCTGACTTATTCGATATCGTGCGTTCCATTTCACAACTTTCCTTTCGGATTTTGTATGCACATTGAAGTTGTAAAACTCCCTCTAGTGGCATCACTGTTACCTCACATTCATGTTATCAGCATTACTCCTTATACATCGATATATACACGTATTTTCTGCTAAATACAGTGATGTGCGTGGCGGAGGGTACATTTTACTTCAGTAAACAAGGCGTGTTAAAAAATAAGGAGAATCTTCGTTTTTCGGAAACAGTTTTACTTACTCGTGTGCATCAATGTTATCCCATTCAAAATAGCTCCCATTAGATATTATACACTTATGCAAGCGCTTTTTGCAATTCTAATACAACAAAAAAGGTGGGAAAATAAGAATGGAATGCAGTAACAAAGTGCTCGGATTAGAAAAGGTTCAAGAGAGGGACGTAGTCCTTCACCCCCGCCGTCCATTCTAGACATTGAGGAAGCTATGACGAAAATAAAAGGTGAGTCTTATGACTAGGATCAAAATTCAGAGCAAGGATATCAGTGTTAATATTCGCTGCTGATACTGCTGTCTTCAGTGAAACTGATGAAAAATTTGCAGGATCTGTTAAGTGGAATGAATAGCTTACAGTGGATACGCTATGGACTGTGAGTACACAAAAGATGCAAAAGTGCTGATAAGTAGAAGACAGAAGGTTAGTGACAGACTTAAGATCACATCTGGGGGCCGCAAAGCAAACGAAGTTAAGGAAGTCTACTGCTTCAGAAACAAAATGCAAGGAGTACATAAAAAGCAGACTATCACAGGCAAACAGTACACTAAAATAACTGTACTAGTAGGAATTATCAGCCTCAATTTGAGGAAGAAATTTTGTGAAAATGTACGTCTGGAGCACAGCATTTTATGATAGCGAAACATGGACTGTGGGAAAACCTGAACAGAAGAGACTCGAAGCATTTAAGATGTGCTGCAGAAGCATGTTGAAAATTAGGTGGGTTGATAAGACAAATGAGGTGGTTTTCCGAAGATGTGCGATGAGAGGAAAATGTGGAAAACATTGACTAGAACTACTCTGGAACGTTACTTGACGGTCCATCTACCGTAGATGTTTACCTACTAGTTGTTTGGGCATGGATATGACGTCCTAGTCCTGCTAGGTAGACTATTTTTTAATAGTTTCATTCGAATTTTAATTTATAAATGTTAATCTTTAACTTTTTAAAATTTCTTAATTGTTCAACGGAGTAGGTTACAACTGTCCTTTTACGTTAGATTTCAGATGCAGCTGATGATGGGTCTAATACACCGAAACCGTGATAGTGTACAGCGACTTCTGTTGTGAATGACTTGGGCCAATAAAAATATTTTACAACTGTGGCGGATTTCATTACCGTGAACATGTAGTGGAACAGTTGTGGGTGTCGCACAAATAAAAATTTAAATTTGATTTCTTAATTGTTCAACGGAGTAGGTTACAACTGTCTTTCACGTTAGATTTCAGATGCAGCTGATGATGGGGCTAATACACCGAAACCGTGATAGTGTACAGCGACTTCTGTTGTGAATGACTTGGGCCAATAAAAATATTTTACAACTGTGGCGGATTTCATTACCGTGAACATGTAGTGGAACAGTTGTGGGTGTCGCACAAATAAAAATTTAAATTTCATGTGGTTATTGTTCTACAAATAAATGCCATAAATGCCGTTCCCGTGGGAAGGTTATTTTCTTCCTGTTTGTTGTGTTTTCTAAAGGTGTTACGTCGAAAACTTCATTTACATGTGGAAAGAAGCGTCGGACGGGTGTCATTTGCATCTGAATGTTTTCCTGTCGTAATGAATGGGCTTTCGGTGCTCGCCGTAGAGTCGTAACACCTGCTGTCTCAGCTTTTTCGAAAGACAAATGGGAACGCGAGAAGAATGTAGGGAAAAGTCTGGTGTGCTGTCAAGATTGCGATATCTGCTGTGTGTGTGTGTGTGTGTGTGTGTGTGTGTGTGTGTGTGTGTGTGTGTGCGTGTGTGTCTGTCTGTGTATAATGTGTATGGTGAATAGCCATCAGTTGCGAATGAATAGCCTACTATAACGTTCGGTCTTACCAGATAACTCTATTGCAACTGTGCTGAAGTAAAAGTATGTTGTAAACTTTATAGAAATCCTAGTGAAACTAGATCTTGTGCGGGTACGAGATTTTCCAGAGTTTTTGCAGCCAAAGTTTGGAAATAAATAATTTCGTTGAGTCGAAGTGAAACCTCGAGCTAATTTCGAATATAAATCAACAAGCTTTATTAGCAGAAATACATGTATTTTTTGTTGTCCAGTATTGTCGTTCGTAATATGAAATTTTAATTATTATGTAAGAAGATTTATTAGCGGACAAGTCCTGTTTTGTACATTTTATTATTTGCATAGATATTCCGCCTGGTCTCCTTCGAAGACGTACTTGAAGTCTTGAACGACAAAGCAGTCAAAGGCGGCCAATTGTCTCGTGCGCCGGCCACGCTGTCAAGGAATACCTATGACCAGAAGTTTATATCAATAATGTACATATTTATCCATTGAAAAAACGGTTGTTATTCGTCACCCAGAAGGTCTGCTGTAACACGATACTCATCATCTAATATGCGTAGTATTTCAAGGCACTTTTTTTTTTGAATCATCAGTCTTCTGAGTAGCTTGATGCGGACCGTCACGAATTTCTCTCGTGCGCCAACCTTTTCATCTCAGAGTAGCTCTTGCAACCTGCGTCCTCAGTTATCTGCTGGATGTATTCCAATCCCTGTCTCTCTTCATAGTTTTTGCCCTCTACAGCTCCCTGTAATACAATGAAAATCATTCTCTGATGTCTTAACAGATTTCCTATCATCCTGTCCTTTCTCCTTGTCAGTGTTTCCCACATATTACTTTCTACTCCGATTCTGCGCAGAACGTCCTCATTCCCTACCTTATCAGTCCACCTAATTTTCAACATTAGTTTGTAGCACCGCATCTCAAATGCTTCAATTTTCTTCTGTTCCGGTTACCCCACAATCCACGTTTCGCTACCATACAGTGCTGTGCTCCAAACGAACATTCTAGGAAGTTTATTCCTCAAATTAAGGTCTGTGTTTCATATTAGTAGACTTCTCTTTGCCAGGAATGTCCTTTTTGTCAGTGTTAGTCTGCTTTTGATGTCCTCCTTGCTCCGGACTTCATGGGTTGTTTTGCTGCCCTCATCAACTTGGTGACCATCAGCCCTAATGTTAAGTTTCTCGCTGTTCTCATTTCTGTTGCTTTTCATTACTTTCGCCTTTCTTCGATTTTCTCTCCAGCCATATTCTGTACTCATTAGACTGTTCTTTCTATTCAGCACATCACGTAATTCTTCTTCACTTTCACTTAGGGTAGCAATGTTATCAGCGAATCGTATCAATTAGACCTTTCACTTTGAATTTTAATCCATCTCCTGAAAATTTCTTTTACTTCCATCATTGCTTCTTCGATGTACAGATTGAACAGCAGGGGCGAAACACTACATCCCTGTGTTACAGCCTTTTTAATCCTATCACTTCGTTCTTGGTCACCCACTCTTATTATTCCAATCTGGCTCTTGTACATTTTGTATACTAGCTGTCTCTCTCTGTAGCTTATCCCTATTTCTCTCAGAATTTCGAACATCTTGCACCATTTTATATTTTCGAACGCTTTTGCCAGGTTGACAGATCCTATGAACGTGTCTTGATTTATTTTTAGTCTTGCTTCCATTATCAACCGCAACGTCAGAGTTACCTGTCTGGTGCCTTTACCCTTCCTGAATCTAAACTGATCGTCATGCAACACATCCTCAATTTGCTTTTCCGTTCTTCTGTATATAATTCTTGCCAGCGAGTTGGATGCATGAGCTATTAAGCTGATTGTGCCATAATTCTCGCACTTGTCAGCTCTTGCAGTCTTCGGAACTTTATGGATGATATTTTCACGAAAGTCAGGTGGTATGTCGCCAGACCCATACATTCTGCACAACAACGTGAATAGTCGTTTTGTTGCCACTTGAAACGTCGCCTTAGAAAAATTAATGAATTACTGTGCTGATAAACCTCTACGTTATTTGATTTTCAAACAGCTGAGCAGAACTGAACGTACTCAGACATTTCTCTCTTTACTTATTCTGATCATCACTAAACTGACACACAATATTTTTATCGCAACGCAATCCGACTTTCAATAATCCCTACAAAAGAATGGCCCTGACTAACAATAACCTATACCTTCCACGAATCACTTACCTCACAAAAATCTTCGTTACTCGAACTACTGCAATACAGCGAGCGCCAATACTGGCAGCTAAATAAAAGATTCTAACTACTGAAGACACTAACTACTGATAGGCATAGTTAGCAAATGAAAGATTTTGATAGAGAAAAAACAATGTATTTACCTTAATAGTGTTCAACATAAAAACCTAAACAGCCTACTTACACACTTACCCCAATGATTTCAGAAATTCTGACGGAATGTTGTCTATCCCTTCTGCCTCATTTGATCTTAAGTCCTCCAGAGCTGCTTTAGATTTTGATTCCACTACTGGGTCCCCTATCTCTTCTCAATAAATAAAAGCCTTAAAAGATCGGAGTTGCCAACTCCTGGTTTTTAGTAAAAATTGTTCTACAGATATTGAGAATATGTAACAAGTCGTGGTTTTGCAGACTACTCCGAGCTGAAGGTCACAACGAAATAATTGAAAACATAAACGGACCCTCGGAGTCTGTGCATGTACTGAGTGACGTGTTCAGGAAGACTTCTGGCCACGCCAGCATTGTACTCTATCGTACGATCTGCCACAGATCGCTGCCCATCCTGCCTTACAGAGCGGCAAATCGATCTCAACATTCTGTTATGAGGTCCCACGTCCTAACATTGTCACCTACTCGTTTCATCTTCTTTCAACCACATGTCATATATACAGTGGTTACAGTTAAAGTTCCAGCTTAAGAAAAGTTGTAACAAAAACCACTGCTCAGAATTACGTCAAATTTGAACGGAGTAATGCCGAAGATAGGGGACATTGTGCGTAGGAGCTAAGATTTACAGTTAATTTGTTGGATACGATAGTTGGTCCAATGTTTCTTGTTAATGAGCTCTGAAAAGAACTGTTTCTGCTATTTAGTTGATATGTCATTGCCAGGAGATCCTATGGATAGTCTGGCTGCCTGAAATCACTGTTCCTCAATTAGTACCCCCCAGGAGGCACGTGTAGGGTATTTTAAGGTTAAACCTACGGACGTGAGCAACGTTACTCTGAAGTTCCAGGTAATCACTGGAAGCAACATAAGTAAGGAGAGGAAGCTGAACAACGGATTGCCTCAAGGATCAGTTCTGTCACTCTTACTGTTCAACCTATATCTATCTGATCTACCTGACACTTCGTCCAGAAAATACTGCTACGCCGATGGCCTGGCCCTAGCCGTAAAACATCAGGAAATGAAGACAACAGAAGAGATTCTAGCCAATGACCTGTCTGCATTAGATAATTACTTCAAAATTTGGAGACTCCAACCCAGTGTGAGTAAAACAGAAGTGTGTTGCTTCCATCTGAATAACGGGTTGGCGAACGTGAAACTGGAAGTAAGTTTCAGAGGCAGAATTCTTCGTCGTAATTGGAACCCAAAATATCTTGGTGTCATCCTGGATCGTACACTATGCTTCAAACAACACCTTCTTAACTTAGCTCAAAAGTTGGGGACTCGAAACAACATCCTCCGTAAGCTATGCGGAACTACCTGGAGATCTTCAGCAACCACCCTGCGATCTTCAGCTCTGGGCTTTGTGTACTGTACTGTTTTGACGAACAGTCATCACACAAGGCTTGTTGATACTCAGCTGAATACGACAATGCGCATCATATCTGGCGCAATCAGATCTACTCCAGTTTATTGGCTTCCACTGTTAACCGGTATAATGCCTCCTGATCTACGCAGATGTACTGCCCTTATCAGAGAATTCCACAAGATCTCCAGGAATTCTAACCTACCCGTGCATAGCGACCTGCCACTTTTAAATCACAAGAGACTGAAATCACGCCATCCAACTCTGTGTGATGCTGCTGACTTGGTTGCTAAGGATTTCAAACCTCTTGAAGAATGGAAAGGTCGGTGGTAAGCAGTGACAGATGTGCACTTGCATAAAAAACATCTTCTCAGGTGCTAAACTTCCAAGTGGATTCGACCTACCACGCAAGACCTGGACTACTCTCAACAGAATCCGTACCGGCCATGGCCGATGCAGGGATGCTCTCTTTAAGTGGAAGAAGCTGCCTGGTCCAGCTTGTGACTGCGAGGCTCCATACCAGACTGTTCACCACATTGTCAGTGAATGCAGGATTCGATCCTATCACGGCACCAAAGAGGACTTCCTGCTAGTAACTCCAGATGTAGTGCGCTGGATTGAAGGACTGGATATTCAGTTGTAAAGACAAAGTTAAGTTTCTTGTGTGTCAATATGTACATATGTATATGTAATTTAATTTCATGATATGTCTGTATTAGCCATACGTTAAATAAATAATAATAAATGTTAGATCCGAATGTGCTCCAAGTAGTGAAGGTACGGGAAGTGGGTGAGCTGGCACAGGATACGAACTGGGGAAAGTAGACGGATGTGGAGGGGGAGGCGTACAGCTTTCCGCAGAATGCATCCTTCATTGGCCCAAACAGATGCAAGTCGGAAGGTACGATACCCAGGCTGTAGAATGAATGACGAAGAACACTCCCATGATGTTTTGTGAGCTGCTCTCGGGTGCGTAGACTTGTGTGGGGCGTCGCGTTGTCATGGAGAAGAAGTTCGTGTGAATCTTTGTGGCGACGAAGATGCGGAAGTCATTTCTTCAGAGTGTAGCACAATACACTTTAGAGTCGATCATTGCAATGAGAGGGAGTACATCAGGCAGATAACCCTTCAGAGTCTCAGAAGACCATCGCCATCACTTTAACGGTTCACGGTGCGGCTTTGAACCTCTTCTTTGGATTATCGTTTTGTTTCCGGTTCGAAGTGATGAACCCATGTGTCATTACCTGTGATGATGTTTGACAACATATTGTCGCGACCCGGCTCGTAACGCGAATGCAGTTTCGCACAGATGGTTCTTCGTCGCTCTTTATAGTCTTTTGTTAGGCAGCGAAGAACCCAGCATTCACACACCTTTGAGTACCCCGACTGGTCGGCCCAAAAGTGCAGGAGTCACAACTGTGAGCGGCCGGCGCACACACAGGAAATCGAAAAGGTTTGCGCGACCTCGTTGCGATGACAACAGACACCTCGCTCGACGACTCGCCGTGCTTTTGTTCACTGCCAGGTCTCAGTAGACAAGCGCCTGTGAATATCTGCGATGCTCTAGTTTCCCACCAAAAGAATAATAACTCTCTGCCCGGATTGCATCTCCATTACCGACGCCATTCTGAAGACTGCATAGAGCACCGCCACCTTTCACAAGTTCGTAAATTCAAAAGTATTAGTAAGTCAATTTGTTCAACAGACTTTCGATGAGCTCCATCCGCTACACGGTGCTGCATGCGGACCTGTCAGACTTAAATCCTGCAAAAGATTGCTTAGGACCGAGGTAAACGATACCCAAGAGGACTACCCTACCACATAAGAAATGCCCACCACCAATACATCAAGGTGGATAATTTGAAGAACATTGAACCGCATCAGAACCTGTGTAGCACCATTCAAAACAAATGGAACTTAGCGAAATGCAGGACACGGGACATCTACAATGTTCCCTATGTGGCGTAACACGACCGCCTCGAGTATTAGTCTAACTAAAAATGACCGTGCTGGTGGAGGAACCCCGATACGTCTCAACCGGTATCCGACGTGTGTAAGTTTGTAAGCAATTGAAACCAATAATCTTTAATTTTTCCCAGAATTATCCGAATAGTACGTCCACACACGCAAGGAAGGTTTATAAGACTATAAAATAATGACTATTCACACATCTGCCAAAATCAAAAGTTTACTCCTACCAAAGTGCTTAAGTAAACAGACCGGAAAAACCGTGGTTGAATGCTGTCTGCTAAGGTAATGGCGGAAATACAAGTATCTGAACAACAGACGACAGTGATCCACATGAGAATCGGCATAACAACTAGTTAATACGTAAATACAGGAAGTAACACTAGCAAACAAAGTGAATGTGCGTATATGTGTGTTAAAAAGTGAACGAATAATAAAAAAAATGAGGACTTTAGCATCTTTAGTACCGTATTTCCGCCTTAATTCGACAGTTCAGATATGCACTATACTGTTCGTTGTTTCTACAGACAAAATCGCACATCTCTAGCAGTCAGACAACTCGCCGATTTGCATATCCTAGTTTTAAGATTAGTGAGCCGAGTAGTAATTCCGAACGGGAAGCAACGCGACACGTTTGGTAACTAGTTCCTTATCCGCAGCACACAATGAAACCACCAAAGCGTATCACCGATCAAACAGTTATTTTACATCGGCCACTGACAAAGCACAGTTGCACTCGCGTGCCACTATACTCACCTTCTGTGCTCGCTGCAGATTCTTTGTTGGTGTTTTTCTCTGTAAATCTATCGATATGTTTCTACAGCTAAACACATCTCGCTTAACATTACACTTTCAGACATCCCGAGCACATCGATGTATAATTTCATAAAACACTAGAGCTTCACATAGTTATCCTCAGGAAAAGTAATTTTGAATTTGAAGCACATAAACATGCAAACACACAACATCAAAAGCTAAAATTGTTATTCCATTAACCCGCTTGTACTCGTATGATAATTCCTGACACGGTCACTCGCGCAAATGGCACATGTCATTCACAACATGAACGTTGCATTTGGACACTTTGAATGATTTTAGAAGTTTTTTATGTAAATCTAAATATAATATATTTAATGCAAAAATGTAGTAAGGTATAGGCTAAGTGATAAATAGTTTTGAGAACTGAAGCTGGAATATTCCACGATATCCCACAAAAAATTCCGCATTTTTTCAACCGAAACTGGCTGAGAAAAAAAAGTGTTGCATTGCTTATTGAACGCCTCTTATGTTCTCGATACCTCCTACTAAAGCAGAGGACCGCTTTCAGATAAAATAAATACACGTATCATTTACTATTTGTACAGAAACAATGTGGGGGAAAGACCCACCTACGTCACACAGGGCTGGTGTGAAAAATGGGTGACACAGGAGCACGACTCAGGAACACCTGGAGCAGCCAAAGTTTGTATACAGGGTGGTTCAAAACTTCCACAACCAATAGATATTGATCGACCACGATCCTCATGCCGCAGTACAAGCTAGACCTCAACACAGTTTAATATTAACGTCTGGCCTGAAACTGTATTGGTTACTGGTAGGGCCACACGTCGTCCCAGCCTGTCTTACAGGTGATGTCTATGGAAACTTTATTCGGAAAGCCGTCCAACACTAGAAGACGTGCCCCTGAAAATAAGAGCAAACGTGTGATTTGTGCACGGTGGAACTGTAGAACATTTCGGTCTCACAGTTAGAGACGCACTATTCGTTTGCTATCATGACAGGAGGACCACTTCCGCGGTATGTACGTTCCCTGGCCTCAGTCCTTTACATCTCTAGGGACACGTGTTCTGTCCAGCAGACCATCCGGATGCAAAAAGGTCTCGATCTGCTTGTCATGGAAGTTTGCGCAACCATTCCAGATCGTCAGGGAGCACTTGAGAGGGTGCGACAGCCCATGACTCTACGAGACGCCAACCGCCAGTTGCGCTCGGTTATTCAAAACGTGTGACGTCACCCACTGCGAGGAAGCAAGCGTAAATGGAATTTTGCTGCTGTCTTTAGCGAGCCAGGGTGCGAATCGGACACTCACACAAGCTATGATCTCCCTCCAAAGTGTCCCCCGTAGACGGGGACCAAACGTTGGGTTGTAATGTGAAATCCATTTGACCACGGCCTAATAGTCCGGTAGCAAAGAAAACTACAGAATATTAAAAAAAACTAGAAACCCGCCTCGATTGCAAAAAAAGCACGTAGTGTTAACCTAGGTTTCGGCGTAGATAACTACACCTTCTTCAGAACAATAAAACCCACAAGTGCCTAAGAAGACCTTTGTCAATGATTAAGAGAACACCATAGCTATACATTTATAAACGAAAAAGAAAAGGAAACACAAACAGTACATGTGTACAAAGTTAAAACCAGCATATTCCTACTAGAAGCGGTGACGGTACTAAGGGCTCTACTTATGCGGAACACCTTGTGCAAACGGCTCATGCGCCGAGCCCTCCAGTGTATATCGAGTTACTTCATGCCGAGGTTAAGGGCTTAAAACTGGATGTTTTGGAAGAAATGCAGATCTTTAAACATCTGCAACATGATAAAGACAATATCTTTTTTTGAAGGTTTCGCACCTTTAATTTGTTCTTCATACTTGTAAATCTGATGATCTGGGGATTTTCACATGCGCGCGCTGGTTGGCGAGCGCGGTTGGTCAAGCCGTTCATCTTTTTTCTTTTTTTTTTCCTCGTTTTCCTTTTACGATGAAGGTCATTTTAGCCCGTTGAACACCTCACGTTTTATCCCTATATCTTTATTACCACGACGTCTTTAGATTACGTCCCCTCAGCCCCCCCCCCCCCCCCCAAGCTAACTACTGGCTTACTGGCTTTAGGTATAATTTTAAGAGTTCCTCCTGTTGTCATAGGTAGCTTCATATATGTTTCTTTCCTAGCATAAGCAACCGTGTGCGGTTATTTTTAGGTTTCATCTCCTGTTTAGCTCGTCACTTATTCTATCAATTCTATTTTTTGATATACGTTGATCCACGGTTGGGAATATATGGGCTATTTAGCCACGACTCATGTATATACTTTCTCGTATTCGTATGTGCATGCGCATCCAAGTAACTTCCCTTGTCTTGCGCATGAGCATAGGTAGCGGGTCGGGCGCGTAAGTGAGCGACCGTTTGTAGCTGCAGTTTATGGCGGGTCATGGCCCATCGAACATAGGCCGGTGTGAGGTGGAGCTTACACCATTAAGTTAATTAGTGGTTTTGACTTTGTACATATGTACTGTTTGTGTTTTCCTTTTTTTCGTTTATAAATGTATAGCTATGGTGTTCTTTTAATCATTGACAAAGGTCTTCTTAGGCACTTGAGGGTTTTATTGTTCTGAAGAAGGTGTAGTTATCTACGCCGAAACCTGGGTTAAAACTAGATGCTTTTTTCGCAGTCGAGGCGGGTTTCTAGTTTTTTTAATATATTAACCAACGATTGCTGACGCGCTGCGATGTAGAAAGTTCTTAAAAACTACAGAATATCATCTGATATTAAGTTCAACGTCTTTCTTGGAGTAACCGACGTGGACCGATGTAGTCTAGTGGTTGAGGCAAAACGGCGTCACATCGTCATGGTGATACAGGGTCTGTTGATGTTGATGTTGTTCTTGTTGTTGTTCCAGGATGGATCCCTCAGGCAAAGTGGCGCTCATCACGGGAGCGGCTGGCGGGCTGGGAAGGGCCTTCTCAAGGGCGCTGCTCGCCGCTGGAGCCAAGGTCAGCACCGCGGCAGCGAGCCTGTCCTATTGAAATCTGAACTCGTCTCATCAATCTGATCTGATTCTGATCATTCGATACACTCCCGAAGACCCTTTTCCACAGGCAACGAGAACTTGCACATGCGTCCCGCCTGCCAACGCACACGCCAGACAACTGGTCTGAGGTAACAAAATGGTTCAAATGGCTCTGAGCACTATGGGACTTAACTTCTGAGGTCATCAGTCCCCTAGAACTTGGAACTACTTAAACCTAACTAACCTAAGGACATCACAAACATCCATGCCCGAGGCAGAATTCGAACCTGCGACCGTAGCGGTCGCGCGGTTCCAGACTGAAGCGCCTAGGACCGCTCGGTCGACGACATGCCTTGCTCAGGCCGCCTAAGGGCCACTACTGCAGTGGATGACCGCTACCTACGGGTTATGGGTGGGGGGTGGGGGGAACTCTGACAGCAACGCCACCATGCTAAATGCTTTTCGTGCAGCCTCAGGACTCAAACTGCACACAATAGGCTGCATGATGCGCAACCTCACACCAGACGTCTATGTAGAGGTCCATCTTTGCAACCACGACACCACGCAACGCGGTACAGATGGGCGCAACAACATGCCGAATGGACAGCTTGGGATTAGAATCACGGTCTGTTCACTGATGATTGTCGCATAGCCCTTCAACCAGACAATCGTCGGAGACGTGTTTGGAGGCAACCCGGTCAGGCTGAAAGCCTTACACACAATGTCCAGCGAGTGCAGCAAGGTGGAAGTTTTGGGGTGGCGTTACGTGGGGCCGACGTACGCCGCTGGTGGTCAAGGAAGGCGCCGTAACGGCTGTATGATACGTGAATGCCATTCTCCGACCGATAGTGCAACCATATCGGGAGCATATTGGGGAGACATCAGTCTTCATGGACACCAATTCGCGGCCCCATAGTGCACATATTGTGATTGATTTCCTTCAGGATACCGACATCGCTCGACTGGAGAGACCTTCATGTTTTCCAGACATAAACCCTATCGAATATGCCTGGGATAGACTGAAAAGGGCTGTTTATGGACGGCGTGACCCACCAACCACACTGAGGGATGTACGCGGAATCGCCGTTGAGGAGTGGGACAATCTGGACGAACAGTGCCTTGATGAACTTGTGGAAAGTGTGCCACGACGAATACAGGCATACATCAATGCAAGAGGATGTGCTACTGGCTATTAGAGGTACCGGTGTGTACAGCAGTCTGGACCACCACCTCTGAAGGTCTCGCTTTACGCAATGTGTGGTTTTCATTAGCATTAAAAAGGGCGGAAATGATGTTTGCGTTGATCTCTATTCCAATTTTCTGTACAGGTTCCGGAACTCTCGGAACTGTGGTGATGCAAAACTTTTTTTGATGTGTGTATAAAAAATTACGCATTTTTTTAACTGAAATTGGCCGAGAAAAAAAAAAGCGTTGCCTTACTTATTGAACGCCTCTCGTGTTTTCCGCATCTCCTACTTAAGCACAGGACCGCTTTGAACCAGCTTGATAGATATATCATTTACTATCTGTAAATTCTGAAGGTGGCAGGGGTAAAATACAGGGAGAGAAAGGCTATTGACAATTTGTACAGAAACCAGATGACAGATATAAGAGTCGAGGGACATGAAAGGGAAGCAGTGGTTGGGAAGGGAGTGAGGGTTGTAGCCTCTCCCCGATGCTATTCAATTTGTGTATTGAGCAAGCAGTAAAGGAAACAAAAGAAAAGTTCGTATTAAAATCCATCGAGAAGAAATAAAAACTTTGAGGTTCGCCGATGACATTGTAATTCTGTCAGAGACAGAAAAGGACTTGGAACAGCAGTTGAACGGAATGAATGGTGTCTTGAAAGGAGGATATAAGATGAACATCAACAAAAGCAAAACGAGGATAATGGAATGTAGTCGAATTGAGTCGGGTGCTGCTAAGGGAATTAGATTAGGAAATGAGACACTTAAAGTAGTAAAGGAGTTTTGCTATTTGGGGAGGAAAATAACTGATGATGGTCGAAGTAGAGAGGATATAAAATGTAGACTGGCAATGGCAAGGAAAGCGTTTCTGAAGAAGAAAAATTTGCTAACATCGAGTATAGATTTAAATGTCAGGAAGTCGTTTCTGAAAGTATTTGTACGGCGTGTAGCCATGTATGGAAGTGAAACGTAGACGATAAATAGTTTAGACAAGAAGAGAATAGAAGCTTTCGAAATGTGGTGCTACAGAAGAATGCTGAAGATTAGACGGGTAGATCACGTAACTAATCAGGAGGTATTGAATAGAATTGGAGAGAAGAGCAGTTTGTGGCACAACTTGACTGGAAGAAGGGATCGGTTGGTAGGACATGTTCTGAGACATCGAGGTATCACCAATTTAGTATTGGAAGGCAGCGTGGAGGGTAAAAATCGTAGAGGGAGACCAAGAGATGAATACACTAAGCAGATTCAGAAGGGTGTAGGCTGCAGTAGGTACTGGGAGATGAAGCAGCTTGCACAGGATAGAGTAGCATGGAGAGCTGCATCAAACCAGTCTCTGGACTGAAGACCAAAACAACAACAATCTGTACAGAAGCGCTGTGGGAGAAACGAACCTTAAATCTTTCCACCGTCAAACTTACTGGCGTCATGCACCTTCCCTCGTCACTGTCAAAGAGCTGCAATAGCTGCTGTTCATAACTCTGCATTCGTTCGTTCGACAGCACACGTCTTCAATAGTTTGTTTGCTTATGTGTGTACTTAGCTTCTTGGACAAAAAAAAAAAAAAAAAAAAAAAAAAAAAAAAAAAAAAGGAACAAAGGAACAACCACCATACTCCTGAACTTAAGCAGTTCTTTACAATCTCTCATTCGTGATAAAGTAACGCAACAGACTCTTAAGTAAGAAATGTTTCGAATATTATTCGTGCAACAAACACCGATCGACAAAACAATAGAAAAATTATTTGTAAAAAAGCATCCTTAATAGAATGTAAGCTATTTATTTTATTCGCTGACTGCTTTAGATATCTTATAGGATCGGAGTCAGACCATTTTACCCTGTGAAGGTGAGTAATGCGCTTTCTTAGAGGTCAAAGCACTTGAATACAATCATAAGAATAAACTAATATAAAACTGTGACTGGCGTATCTTTGATGACAGCAGGGGACTATGGCGCGCAGCAGTTCGCTCTGGAGAGCTGTGAAGAACACTGCTTAGAGGGGGGTCGGTTCGAGTTACCAAACCGAGTTGAGAGGATTTCAAGTCAGCTCCAGTTGACTTACAACCCGTGTTGTGTACACGCCGTACGCGGCTCCTGCCACACTATCGATCACAGTTTCGCCAGAGGTTGGAGTTTATCGCCGTCACGGCGACCGAATCCGACTTGATCCAAGTCGAGTCTATGCCTACAGAATGGGACTCGCTCACTGTGATCATAAAAAAATGCAGTAGATTATTGCGATTTATTTTGTTTCACAACATTAGCGTAAGGGTCACTCGGGAGTAAGATTTTACGTAGAAGGTGTCTGAGGGAAACGATGACGCCAGCCGCGGTGGCTGACCGGTTCTAGGCGCTCCAGTCCGGAACCGCGCTGCTGCTACGGCCGCGGGTTCGAATCCTGCCTCGGGCATGGATGTGTGTGATGTCCTTAGGTTAGTTAGGTTTAAGTAGTTCTAAGTTCTAGGGGACTGATGACCTCAGATGTTGAGTCCCATAGCGCTCAGAGCCATTTGAACCATTTTTTGAAACGATGACGTAGTGGTAACAGTGAACATTCATGCTCGAGCAGCGCTATCTGGCTACCGTAAGATCGCCTTATCGTCACCAAAATCCCTACAGCAAATTCTGGGTGTCTCGTGAGTAATTTTTAATTTCAGCCCACAACACAGCAACCATTCATGACGAGGCATTTAGCTACCTTACGATCGTCCGATCACCATCCAATTCGGTGCCTCATGAGCATATTTTCAGATTTTAGTCTGTAATTTTGGTCTGTAATGTGGCGTCCATTAATCTTCATGACGAGGCGTTGACTGCCTTACCATTACAGCAAATTCCGGGCGAATCACCATCTTCAAAATTTCATGTCGGAAGACTCGAAGACTCCCGCTTCGCAGTCATACTCGTTGACAGGAATTTGGCTACCACGATCGCCTGATAGTTGTCAAAATCTATACAGCATATTTTTGGAAGATTCGCAAGTCTATTTTTCAAATTTTAAAACAAAAGACCCAAAACTGCGGCTTGTAGCAAATTACGCATTCATGCTCGTCAGCAGGCTTTTGGCTGCCGTATGATCGGCCAATGGCTAACAAAATTTAAAATTTGAATTTTGCATGTTTCACAAGTGTATTTTCAAAGTTTTAAAAAACAGACTCAATAGTGCCACCTGTAGTGGAGTATGCCGTCATAATCGTGAACAGCCATTTGGCTACCTTACGATCGTCCGGTAATTGTCAAAAATCTGTACAGCATGTTTCGTATTTTTCACAAATCTATCTTCAAAATTTCAAGCCGAAAAACCAAAAATAGCGGCTTGTGTAACACACCCGTGACTGTATATATGATCACTGGTTAGGAAACCGCGAATCTCCGGTTGATTGACTGAACTGAATCGTAAGCCGCACAATGGCGAATGAGGGAACGGTGTTGAATGTTGTCTCAGTTTTTTCGTCCAAGTCGTTTTGAACTCGGTTTACGAAAACTTTCAGATCGGTTAACCCGGTTTGGTGTAAACCCGAGGTGGCCCATCAATAACACTGTTGAGTGGAGCTTAGTCGTTCGTGTATATATAGAGAAAGCTCCGTACACCGCCTCCGGCATAGCATCTCTTATAGTAGTAGTAGTAGTAGTAGTAGCAGTAGTAGTAGTAGTAGCAGTAGTAGTAGCTAGTAGTAGCAATCGAAGTAGTTTTAGTAGTTTATTCATCCAGAGACAATTTACACTGCATCCGTATTGTCAGAAAATACGCAGTAGAAATATATGCGTATAAGGATGTACAGTACCCTATACAACGTTACATTGAAATTGTACACACAGCTTCGATTAATGGCATAAAATATATTATTCATGGAAGAATTAGTTGAGATTTAAATAAAAACACAAATAGTTGTAACGCTTCTGTTCAGAATATTAATTCAGATCCTTGGAAACATTTGACAGAAAATGCTATTGACACTGAGTATGGCATATGGTATCAAGATAGAACATTAACTGCTACTAGATTGTTGAAGGTGTTTGTTTACACTGTGATAGCGGTTGGTCATTAAAAAAATGGTGCAAATGGCTCTGAGCACTATGGGACTTAACTTCTGAGGTCATCAGTCCCCTAGAACTTAGAACTACTTAAACCTAACTAACCTAAGGGCATCACACACACCCATGCCCGAGGCAGGATTCGAACCTGCGACCATTGCGGTCGCGCGGCTCTAGACTATAGCGCCTAGAATCGCTCGGCCACCCCAGCCGGCGGTTGGTCATTAAAAACTTGAATATTGCTTCCTTAAATGCAGACGATTTTTTTTAAATCTCTTTCATATGAGCTGGAAGTTTGTTGTACAATTTTGTACTTTGAATTTTTCTTTCTCTCTGTTCACTCTTTTTACATGGATATCATTGCACATATTTGTATTATGTGAATGCAGGTCTGAGTTGGTTTTGAAATTTTCAGTGCACCTTTTTAGATTAACTAGACTTTTTTTGTATGTAGAGTCATGGTAAATATGGAATATTTAGCTATTGAAATAGCTGCTTGGAGGGTATTAGCCTGTTGGTACTTATTGGTAATAGACATTGGTTGTAAGAGATGCCTACATTACGCGGAATAGATTTATAAAAAAATACATTGCTATCAGAAGTATGGTCATAGAATACATAAGATGCTCTAAATGTCATGTAAAAGACATGAGCTACAAAAAGTTCAAAATCAGAGAATAAATCAGTCTCCAGTGAAATTGGCTCATTTAAACGTAAGCTACCTACTGCAGGGACTTAGGCCAGTATTACACTATCAAATTTCTTTGTCAAATATCTTTGTCAAAGATATTTGATGGTGTAATATGGAACTTTGTCAAATGTCGTCCAATATTTGATCAAATCTAGGGCCTCGCTGTATATTTGATCAAAGAAGTCGATTGTCTTCTGTTCACTGCAATGTGACATGTTACCACATGAAACACTAGCATCGCTGCATTCTGTCGTCTGTAGTGTTTTTATAAACATTGCCGGTAAATACAATTGGTGTGTGCCGACAACTACAAAATTAATAGAGATGTATGAAGCTGATGAAGTGCTTTACAACATGAGGCACACTGATTACAAAAATAGATTACGAAGATTGGAGACCTGACTTAACCTAATCTAACCTAGCCTAACCCTCACCTGTAGCAAGGAATCGGAGTGTTACAGTGAGCCTGTCTTCTGCATATGTAACAGTTATTCAGAGAATATTGTGCTTTGTTATATGAGGATACACTTCATTGAACACATACAGAAATGTATGCTCATCCATTCTTAAGTAATTGATGTACGACTTGATGTCCTCCACTATAAGCTCACATAACAAGTTTTGTTGAATGCTTTTATCGTGTCGTCGTAAAACCCACGGCTTCACCCAGGTATGTTTCCTTTTTTTTCCCCCACTTTTCTTCCGCATGTACACACAGTGCAATTGTGGTACATGCAACTGCTGCAGATAATAACAAGTTGTTGTTGTCAGCCATATTGAACTTTGACGAAAAATATGATGACAGTCTATATATATTTGACGGAATATTTGATCACATCTTTGATCAAATCTTTGACAAAGAAATTTGATAGTGTAATACCGGCCTTAGGGCAGACGTAATGGTAAGTAGTAGAGCAAGTGCAAGCTAACAGCATTCTCTATAGCCAGTCCTGTATAATTAAATATGCCTGAGCGAAGTAGCGCTGTGGTTAGCACACTGGACTCGCGTTAGAGAGGACGACGGTTGAAACATGCGTCCGGCCATACTGATTTAGATTTTTCGTGATTTCCTTAAATCGCTTCCGGAAAATGCCAGGATGGTTCCTTTGAAAGGGTATGCCATACTTACGTCCCCATCTTTCCCTAATCCGATGGGGCCGATGACCTCACAGTCTGGTCCCCTCTGCAAAATAAACCAACCAACCAACCATAATTAAATACGCCACAAGAGAGTTTGTCTGTTAACACGTGCGAAAGGGCACCAAACATCATGAAAATTCATGGTCAGTTGTAAAAAGGAATACCTTGCCCAGATAAATTTTCCATAGTCTTGTCGTAATATATCGGTTTCGCGTGAATCTTGCTTCATGAAGCTTTCACGCAGACTTCATCAAACATGTAGACTGTTATTTAAATGTAACACTGCCGCATCGTTTTGAACATTGGTAGTTTATAGTCTGTTATAAAGTGTACGCATAACATACATCTTTACAGATTTACGAAGGGTGTTTGAAAAGTCAGTGCAAAAATAGAAACTACTTACGTCTTTCGGGCAAACCTTTTTTATTTTTCGACATAGTCTCCTTGTGACTTATATACACTTCGTCCAACGATGTCCTAATTTGTTGATCCCTTCTGAATAATAGGAATTGTCCAAGTCTGCAAAATAGCTATTAGTTGCTGCAATCACCTCCTCGTTTGAATAAAATGCTTGTCCCATCAGCCATTTCTTCAAATTGGGGAACAAACAGTAGTCCGAGGGAACCAAGTCTGGAGAATAGGGGGGATTTGAAACGATTTGGAATCCTATTTCCATTAATTTTGCCACCACAACCGCTGAGGTGTGTGCTGGTGCACTGTCATGATGAAAAGGGGCGTCTTTGCAGTCCAATCGCCGGCGTTTTTCTTGCAGCTCGGTTTTCAAACGGTCCAATAACGATGAATAATATTCACCTGTAATAGTTTTACCCTTTTGCAGATAGTCGATGAGGATTATCCCTTGCGAATCCCGAAAGACAGTCGCCATAACCTTTCTGGCGAAAGGAATGGTCTTCGCCTTTTCTGGTGCAGATTCTCCCTTGGTAACCCATTGTTTAGATTGTTGTTTGGTCTCAGGAGTATAGTAATGTATCCATGTTTCATCCACAGTGCCAAAACGACGCTTAAAGTCCTGCGGATACTTCCTGAACGGCTGCAAACAATCCTCGCAACACTTCACATGATTCCATTTTTGATCAAGCATGAGCAATCGCAGAACCCATCTTGTGGATAGCTTTCTCATGTCCAAATGTTTATACAAAATATTATCTACCCATTCATTTGAGGTGCCCAGAGCACTATCAATCTCACGCACCTGAACTCTTCTGTCATCCATCACCATGTCATGGATTTTATCGATGATTTCTGGAGTTGTAACCTCCACAGGGCGTCCAGAAAGTTCAGCATCACTTGTGCCCACATGGCCACTCCAAAATTTTGAAACCACTTATAAACTGTTCGAACAGAAGGTGCAGTCACCATAATGTTTATCAATCTTCTCTCTAGTCTCCTGAGACGTTTTGCCTTTCGTAAAGTAATGTTTAATCACCAAACGAAATTCTTTTCAATTCATTTTTTGACAATCACTCGACTTCCTTGATTTTCACGAATGCCAAACACAAAGGAATAGACCAGAATGGCTGAAACTTGGTCAGATGTTGTAACAGATGCAAGTGGTAGGGGTTGAAATGCAAAATGCCGCCTCGAAATATTCCACAATGGTTTCTGCCGAAAGTTCTGTTCACAGATTGCATGCGCAGCTGATGTTTGTGGCACAAAGCTCTGTCTCTTGCCCGCCACTATCTCCTATGAGACACGTGTTCGTCCTGTTCTTTTCCCTTTGCACTGTCACTCAGTATCACGAAACTGGCGAAACCAACCCAAAATGCTCTGGTGGCCAAGTCAACATTTTCTGTGATTGCTTACGATGAATGCACACTGAACGCTCATAACCAACAAACACTTCGCGTATTCTAACACACAAAATCTCGCCTCCTGCAGTGCTGCCATCTTGTGGATTGCCATCACAAGCCTGCCATCTAGCGTGCTCACGAGTCACAATGCAGGCTTTTTAAGTTGGACAATGTATCTATTTTTTCATGTACCACCCATCTTTGTACATCGTACACGTCAGTAAACAATTCTCTGAAACCAGATTAATCATTAAAGATATCTCTGTACGATGCTGCCTGCATGGTGTGCAAATGAAACGTTAATCAGTGAATGCAAATAAAAAATATTTACATGGCCTCCAGACAATAATCAGATTAAGCCACATTCATATGACTGAATGAATTCTCTCCTAACGTTGGTGTCTGGATGTAACAAAATATTATCAGCATTCATGTCTCCCTCTGTAGTCGATCCAAGCTGACACCATCTACTTTCGACTGGTTTCAGGTGGTGCTGTCGGATGTTGATGAGGCGGCTGGCAAAAAGGCAGTGGACGAGCTGGAAAAAGAATTTGGGAAGGGGAACGCCATCTTTGTCAAAGCCGATGTCACCAACTCTGCTTCCCTGGAAGGTGAGAAGTGCTCTTGCTGCCAATGAAGTCACAAATGGAAGGTCGTTTTCCAGCGCCATTATCGTCATCAGTCATCTGACGTCCAGCTCTGCATAAAGGAGTCCTCTAGACATCTCCGTTCATAGTTGTCTTCAGCTATACAGTTTTATGACCTGATGTGTGTTTTTTCATCTGTCAACTTTATACAATGTGGCTGTTACAACTGCGGCACCGTGAAGGCAGCTTGTAACAAATGTCAGAACCAGGCACGGCTCGTGGTTTCTATACTGGGGAAGGCTGCGGCATTTATCGGAGCCAACATAGACCTCGGGTTACGCTACAGATTAGTCTGAAATAAACAACTAAGAATTCAGGGGGAGGGGGGTGGGCAGTTCACTCTCTACCCATAATTTTACGTACAGTATCTTCTATAGTCAGGTATTAAATATCATTAGAAGCTAACTTCGAGTTAAAATCTTTGGTTAGTGTTTTTATACGTCATCATTACATTTTCTGACACTTTGCAGTAAATCATATCTATCAGTTTACCCAGAAAATAACGATTTTTTGATACATTTTCATTGTATATCTTTATATTACGGCGGTAAGCACTGTCTAATTGGCACATAATGTCCACTTCCCCTAGCATTGAAAACTCAATGAAGCCATATAAATGTTTTTCGCTGGAATTATGTTTTTTCACCTTTGCGTGAAAATTCTTTAAGTCAGTGATACCAGTTTCAGTCCAGGCACAATCAGTACTATTTGTAAGAAGAAGGTAAAACAGAAAAATGCATTTTTCACTTCACAAACACTCAGCAGCATCGTACATTGCTCCATTAAAACTGCGTTTGTATCCTTGCCTACATTTGCACTGTTTCTGTTCTTGATTGATAGTTAGATCGGGTCTGGGTGCACCTAGTTCTTTCACTAAAATCTTGCAAAATACACTCCGAAAAAGAAACTTGCTAATATCACATGGTATCATCAAAAGCAGTCAGCATCAGCAAGCAAGGAAAGGAGAGTAAAGTAACGGGACAAATTTCGCGCGCTTTGTCCTCTAATCACTTATAAAACTCTCGCTAGATGGCAGTACCGTTATGTTACTGTAGTCTAGTGAACTCTGGCGGGATATTTGCAAACTTATTCTAAATGTGGATATAATAGCCAATGGCAGAAACAAAACAACTACGTAAAACATTATCAAAACAATAATACTAAACGTAGATTAATGACGCATCGAAGCGTAGTAGAGATGTGCAGAGACAGAGATTGGATAGAGAAGTTTAGGCCACTCTACATTCCTTTATTACATAGATAGTGGAACGTGAAAAACATGTGGTGGTTGGTATGACACCCTTAGGCTGCAAGCTCTGAGCCTTCGGGTCGCCCATAAAGAGCAGTACTATGTAGAAGCCACGCCCCCAAACCGCTACTACATGCAGCTTCCGGACGTTCCAAGGCGCAGCCTACACACTACTAACCGTTCGGAAAACATCTATCGATACAAACAGTTCCAAAAACGTTGACCGTCGTTATTTTAATCGGAATGGGAAATATGCGAAATTCGTCCTGATAATTTAAATTATGTAATACGTTATTGCGAAATTTAGCATATATTTTGGGGCGGCTCCGCCTCAGAGCCTTTAATTACGAGCCGCGCCTGGTCAGAACTGTATGATTGGATATGCAAATCATTAGCATTTTAGCGTAACTGTATGAAGTAGGTAGTATTGAAGACATCTACATTCTGTATGTGTGGAAAGATTATGCAGTGGGTTTCCCATTCAGAAATTGTTATTTGTATGCGGGAAGATCGTGTTTTACTGTGGGTAAGAAGGGGAAACATGTTCCAGAACATGTTGGAATCGGACAGCATCAGGACCATGGCATATCGCAAGTGTGTTTTAGGATTCTCTGGTGCTGTTACTCGCTTTCATCTGGATCCAACATCCATAGATCCGTGATACTGTTGTTTGCATTACTCGGAAACGTTGGACAGCCGTACGAATATGGGATTCATAGGATCAATGGGGCCGTAGTAGATGCCACTAAAACTATTTGCCGGATGAGGACTTAAACTTGGAACCTTTGCCTTTTATGGATAAGTCTTGTACCAACAGAGTTATCCAACCATAACTCATGGCCCGCCATCGCAGCTTTACTTCTGCAAAGGTTCCAGGTTTTTCTTGCAGTCTGGCACACAGTTTTAATTGGTTGAAATTGCTCTGAGCACTATGGGACTTAACTTCTGAGGTCATCAGTCACCTAGAACTTAGAACTACTAACCTAAGGACATCACACACATCCATGCCCGAGGCAGGATTCGAACCTGCGACCGTAGCGGTCGCGCAGTTCCAGACTGTTGCGCCTAGAACCGCTCGGCCACCCCGGCCGGCACAGTTTTAATTACTAGGAAATTTCAAATTAGCGCACACTCCACTGTAAAATGAAGATTCATTCTAGACACGTTATTTTCCTTGCACAGTATCAGAATTCTTCCATGAATAATGACAGACTAATATGTTACGTCTGTGCTATTTAATATTCTCTAAATTGGTACCTCCTAACATACGTACAAACAAATCTCTTATATACAAAATGAAAAATGATTTGCTTCCCATCATTTCTATGTAAATCACGTAAATGATCACTGGAAAATGTAACTAAGTGGCTGACTGTTCTTTGCAGAGGTGTTTAAGGCAGCCAAGTCGACATTCAAGCGCCTCGACATTGTCGTCAGCAATGCAGGGATCATGAGAGACTCCTTGTGGGAAAAGCAAATCGACATCAACATTGTGAGTACTGTGGCTGCTGCCGTAAAATTACTGTATGTGATGATTAATTTAAACACGTGGCCCCGTGTGACTTCATTCCAAAAACAACCAAATAATTCGTTGAGTACAATGCATCTTTAGCATCTGATATTTCATTGCATTAGTAGTATCTATACATAGAAACTTAAGTGCCATCTATAACACTGTTTGCTCACAAAACTTCACATCAGATTTCGTTAACTTAGCTACTGCACTATTTTCATGCCATTTTTAAAGTACTGACTGATATAATTAATGTTCAACAATATGAGTTTTGAAAGCTATTGTTTTGGCTTATTTGTGTAAAGTGTGACTCACTCTGTTGTCTCATTGGTGCTATTTGAGAGGAGCAGGCTATTTGACTGTTTTTCACCTTTTCCCTTTCTTTAACCCAAAGGAACACCACCTTCGAATTAGCTGGAAAAACTGATCCCTTATGTCTGAACCAAGATATTCCTCATCTCCCCATTTTGACACTTTCGCAGCCATGGCAGTTCCATTCCATAGAGTTTGAATTTGATAAGGTCCCTGCTCCTGGAGAAGACGTCTTTTTGACTCTGAACTTCCTGGCATTTCCTCTCTCTTATGGACAAATGGTGAAGTAAAGCTGTAATTAATTTTGTAGCAGAGTTGGGGAAGAGGTGGTGGGGAGATTGTCCTTGTGGGAATTGGGCATGTGTGTGCCAATGACCTTGTTGCGTTGGATACAACGTTTCCCATCAGATCACCAAGTTAACCCCACATGTGTATGGCACTTGAGTGCATAACCATCCTGGCATGTTATGTGCTATTGGCAGTTTTACATTTGCCTTTACAGCAAAGTGGAGAAGCAGCGTGGTGTAAAGTTCCCAGTCACCAGTCCTTGGATTAAATTCCAAACCTTTCCTCAGTGTGTATTGAGGTGAAGGAATGTGGTGATGTTTACGGTCACCTGTCCATTGGATGGAGTCATTAAACTCTGTTGTCTCATTGGTGCTATTTGAGAGGAGCAGGCTATCTGACTGTGTTTCACCTTCTCCCTTTCTTTAACCCAAAGGAACACAAATCTGACAGTGGACCATACAAGCACATGTTGAAGTCAGGCACACAACACAGCCACAGGTACACTTCACAAGAGGTTGGAGGAAGACAATGTCAAACTATCTCCATTAGAGCCTTTCAATGAACTATGATATAGGATTCCTGCTTATGCTCCCCTACAATCATTCCTGGAGTCTGGGAGCACTTTGATATAATTCAATAAAATTTTGCTATAGCCTACAATTTGTGACGTGCTAAGGTAATGAGATTAAAAGAACTTTTATTTGGCACTTTCACTATTCATTTCACATAAAGTAGTTTGTATTTCATGGTAGTACTTAATTACAGAGAAAATCATCATATTACAAATGAAATTTTAGTCTGTCACATTTCTGTTATGCACCTACTATGACTGGTACAGCCATGCTACAAGTTATGTGTTATCCCCTGCTCTCATAATATTGTAATAGTTATGTTGACAAATGCTTCACGTTATTTGGAGATAACTATTACGATAAAAAATAGTTTCCTGCAAAAAACTATTTTTTTTGGAAAATTCAATTCCTTGTTTGACTATTGAGTCTCCTGCTAAAATGCTCAAGACGGTCACATGACCTAGCTATGACGAAATGAGTCAGTAAGCTATCTGTCAGACGCTACGGGTCTTAAGCCTTCATAGAAATTTCTTGGAATTCATTGTTAACGAATAAAATTAGCCTATCTGAAAATGGTTTATCCCAACTTCAAGAGATGAAGAATCTGTGTGTGGCTGCAACACTGAGCCAAAAGTAATTATGGGGCTTGGTTTGTATGAAATGAGGTATGCAAATAATTAGCTTCCCATGAAACTGAAATTGGTTCAAACCACCAAGACTCAGTAAAAATTTTTCTTAGTGACTCTACCAACTGAAGTGTCAAGGATTTGATAGGGTGCCAGTGAGAATTTGAGGCAAGGTGAATCCTGACTTAATTCATATCAGCTGTCCACTGAAAAATGCATCTGAATAAAAACAGAGCTCCTCGTCCAGGTCCTGAAGGCAGAAGGGATGTCGACAGACAGCCGTGTCATCCTCTGCCTTGTGCTGTCATGCAGTATGGAGGGGTACGTGGTCAGTATACTAGTGTTCCAGCCTTTTGTAAACTTCCCACACTGTGCAGCTGCTGCTTCTCATTCCTGTAGCACCCCAACTGGCAACATGAGACTGAGTGTACCTATTGTATTGTATTGTATTGTATTTTTATTGATCCAGGCAATCATAGTGTACAGGATGGCGGGTATGGGCAGGCGGTGGGCGTTATGGAATAATAGAGTAATTTTTAGAGAAAGGCCATTTATTGGCTAAAGCATGTTGAACGGGGATACATAGGCCTAGGGAGGTGAGGGTGAGCCAGAGCTTACAATTTGGCGAACATTGTTCACGAAGCTACCGAAAGTGGTTGTCTGCCAAAACTAAGTCCACAGTGCCGCAGCACCAGAAGAAGCGGGAGATGTTCAATGCTACAGGGCGCGCATCCGACTCGCGGGTGAGCAAGAATGCAAGAGCGCGGGCCCGGCGACGGGCGGCCGGGTATATTCGACGCACCACGCGGCTTCCTCCGCCCTGATTGGTCAGGACCGAGCAAACCGTGCGGGCGGCATGGAACTTTCCAGAGCTGGGGCGGCGTTACCTCGTAAGCACATGAGAGAGGCGCGTGTCCAAGGTGCCCTTCCTCGGTGCTGACTTCCTGTTACTAGACCGTGGGACGAAAGAATTTACAGGCAGCTAACACTGCCGGCCGTGGCTTGGCCGTAATGGAAAAATGAAGTTACCGGTTGGAGGCTCATATAATAAAGTAAAATCCCTTATTGTCTGGCTCATCCTTTACAATAGTATTGTACAGCTGTACATATGATATTGGACAGGTCAAGAGAGCTATTTACAAGTAATTTTTACAAATTGATTTTTACATTATTTTGTAGCAAGGAAATTATCTATCTTAAACAAAACACTTAATACAAATCATAGAATTGTACGGTTGTACATATGATTTTGGACAGATCAAGAGTACATATTTGCAAGTAATTTTCAATAAATTGATTTTACATTATTTTGTAATGGGGAAGTTAGCTATCTTTAACAAAACAGTAAATACAAATGTTGTATAGTAAAATACAAACAGCCAATACAAATGTAATAGTAAAATAATCCAGTATATTTCATAGACATGCACAGTATATAATAACCCAGTATATTTCTTAGACATGCACAGTATATAATTTTCAGACCTAATTGAACATTTATCACGAAATTGTTTACAATTTTAACCCCTTTCAAAAAAATGATCAACTGCATAAAGCAATGGTCCAAGAGATATTTTTTTAACTTATGTGTGAAGGCTCTTGCGTTCTTTGTTGCTTTGATTTCATTTTGTAAATTATTATACATTTATATTACAACATTTAAAACACTTTTTTGGTAGCAGGTAGTTCTGGACTGAATCATATGTGGGTCAGATTGCTGCCTTGTTGCATAGTTATGAATATCTCCATTGAATTTTAATGTGTAGTCATCAGGAATGACTTGACAAATGAGATGATATTATAAATGTAAGCAGAGGGCATTTGTTTTGAAATGGGAACCTCATGTCAGTTCCCCCACCAAGGAGAGAACCTTAACAGTAATGCGAGTCAAACCTGTGTCCTCCTTATGGCAGCCATTTACACTGACCACTCAGCTATTTTGGTGGATCCAGCTGAGTGAGCCCATAAAATCTACATTTATATGCGCTACAACTACATTGCAGTACTGAAGCTGAAATTTTTTCTATTAAATTTCTATGGTGCAGGCCTCTTTGTGGCATGGGCCTTAGCCTTGCTGCTCAGATAGTCTGCTTTGTCAATTATGAACCTAAATGGTAAGTTTTAGTACATGTGTACTATAGCCCAAATTAGGCTCGAAGTGATTTTTGCCTCTTTAGGTGCAGGAAAAAGTGACTCTATTCCTAATGCTGTCATGGGCTGGCTGCAGTCTCAGGAAGCAGATTCATTGTTATATGAATTGCTTGCTTAGCTGTAGCGTGATTTACTGTGGAAATATGGGTACAGAAAAACAAACTTTCTAATTTCGAAAAGGGGCTATTGGTATAATGAAACGAGTTCCCCATTGGAAGCCGTACAGGAAATATATAAAAAATTTAAAATAATGACACTTGTGCATTAAAGTATAAATTTTCAGCATTGAACAATCACGTTCATAACTACAAAGCAAAAAACAGAGATGATTTCCACAGATATGCTATCACAAACCCATCCTTTGTAACTATTGAAAGTCATATATTGTTCTTGTACACTTCCTTAGGTGAAGTAACACCAAGTGTGTGCAAACATTTTAAGTGAGAAGTAAGTTAGAAATAACACTTAAAAAACTAAAAACTATGCTCATCTGGTTATTGTAGATCTTCGTCAGTACTTGTATTATGGCTTGATGTTAACTGACAGGTATGATTGGGTCAGTTATTGACAAATAAGAACTCTGTTGTACAATGAATTTTTACCCTTTCTTTTTGTTTTTATGTCATATTTCAGTATAATTTCACAATTTTTTTCAATTCTTCAACATCACAATGTCATGACAGACACTTCACAATATTCCTCTGTAACTCACTGTGACACTAGTATTACTTATGTAATAACATTTTACAACTAACTGCTGCAGCTCTGCGACTACAGACTGATACACAATGATTAACTACAAAGATACAATATCTCACAGCTCAGAAGTATTTGAATTCATCAATCTTTACATTCAAAGACTCTAATACAGTTAGTATTTCTTGTTAAAGATTTCCAGAATAAATCATATAAATATGAGTAATGATAGTAGTTTCAGATTAGAGTTAGTGTTTAAAATTAATTTGCTAATAAATCTTGTGTTAATAGTGTCCAGTAGTTTTATTTATGAGAAAATATCGTAATTATTTTGGTTTCTAGATAACAAAAATCGTTAACACTGGTTTATGTCGTAGTCAATGTGTGTGTGTGTGTGTGTGGGTGGGTGGTGTGTGTGTGTGAGTGTGTAAAACAGAGAGAGATAAGGAGGGAAAGAGGGGGGAGGAGAGAGAGAGAAAGAGAGAGAGAGAGAGAGAGAGAGAGAGAGAGAGAGAGAGTGAGTGAGTGAGTGAGGTGCCCTGACCAGTTCCATTGCAACAATTAGAAAGCCATTCATGAAAAATTGTATATCATCAAGCCAAAATACTTTTTAGTGCATTGCCTGGTATAATAAAGAAACTTGTGAAATTCCATAAATTCAAAATAGAAATAAAACAGTTATTAATAACACATAGCTTTTAAACAATAAAGAATATCTGATTGTAAGAAAGTAATATTATTTACACATATCAAAGTGAGGGACATGAATTTGTAGATAACTTAAATATGAGAAGTTTTATAGCAATTAGCTCTGGCTATTAACTGACTACATTCATACAATGCGCATAGTTAATGGGCGAATAAAGGGAATGATTTGTTAACTGTTCAAAAGGAATTTGTCAGCCCATTAAGGAGTGTGACACACTTAAATGTGAATTGTGATTATGTAGATTTTTGATAGCAACATGCACTTCTATAACTTTTCTAATAAATCTTTTCTAACAGTATTGTTATTTTATTTGTATGTTATCAGGAGTAACTTAACTTCCATGCAGTTCACAGTGCTTTGCATAGTATGGTGTAGATTGGATGTAGGTGTAACCCTTGTACTTCTGAAATCTTGGCTTAACAGAAGGTAGGCATCAGATTTAAATTCAATGTTTTCAGCAGCGAGGGTGCTGACTCACTAATACTGATTCAGTCATATAATACGCACCTAAATCTCAGCCTTCAGGGACATGAAATTAATCGAGTTAAAAATTAGTAGGCATAACAACTACTACAGCCTACATTTTTAAAAATATAGTGTTCTAACAACAAATTCAGATAACCTACTTGTAAGCTATTCAGCTGTTTTTTTCCCTAATTCTTCAAATAAAGCATTTTTTTTGTATCTGTACACAAAACACCACAGGTACCAGCTACCTGTGTACCGGATCAATTACAACATTACTGTTAAATGGGATTTACATATCTAACATGATCTTTTACTTTGTTTTTGGATATCTGTGGATTTTCAATTTCCAGACTTTTGCACCATATTAAAAAGCTTGCAGTGTCACCTAAATATTATATCAGGAACTTGGGTAGTAAGTCTCACTGATATCAAGAATTTCCAAACAGTAATGTTCATGAGTTTTTAAAATTGATTTTGACTGTCTTCTTTCTTCTAGCTTTAGAGAGAAACATAAAAGATGCCATGTTATAGAAACACTTTTGTCATGGGATTGCATGAGTATGGAAGCTTATTAATGTATGTATAGCTTGGCTCATAGTTTACTAAATATTGTGATCAACCTTGGATTTCAGAGTTATTATTGGATTCAACCCTGTGGGTAATACATGCTTAACTGAAGACTCACCTATTTGGGTTAAAGAATATGCAGTCTTTAAAACAAAGACCCCTCCCCCTCCCCCCAAAAAAATAAATTATCTAGAATATTACATACTACCTTAAAAACTCAATTCTAATTCCTGCATAAGAATGCACAGTCTGTATGCAAATTATTTTTACATCAGGTACTGCATTTTTGAAATACATAGTTTATGCTATATTCACATAATGTTATGAGGGAGTACACAGTATCATGAAAGAATAAACATTTTGGCACATAGTCTAAGCGTAGGTATCCCCATGTTCCTAACAACGATTCTGAAACATATTAAGCATCAACTTTAAATAGCATTCTTACAATCTGTTTATGCACAATAAATACTTTTTCGACTCTGACTGTACTACTCCAGATGATTAGGACAGTAGTGGGTGAAAGTGTGCTAATAATCCCATCTGCAGGTCAGCACACGGAGAGAGACTTTTAAGTGGAAAGCAGACAGAATTGAACTATTAGCTTAATTTAAAGGCGTGTTGGTGATAGCTCAATTTATTATTCACTTGGATGCCCTGGAACATCACACATAGAGATCATCTGGAGTGTGCTTATTGATCTTGTGACCTTAAGATTGTTTTCACTATATATTTTAATTTCAAACCTGGCTGCTTATTACTCCAATAAACAAATATATCGGAACATTTGAGAACAGCAATCACAGCATATATTTACTTATCTTGTGTTTCATTGGAACTCTTGAAAGATCCTAGCCAAATAATTTGCAGTTTCTATCATAGTTCTGAGTTTGTCTCAACTTTTGAATGCTGCAAGTGGAATTTATCTTTGAATTTTCTTATACGCCAACTCCTCTCTCTTTTCAATTTTTCATTGCATACAGCATTTATTTGCTTTTATTTTCAAAATGTTACTTTTGTGGAGAGAAGACATCTTCACAGCTGGTTCATGCTAATACCAAATCTTATCTGTACAATCACCAAAGATGCCATAATAAACAAAGATAAAAATATAAAGACGAACTTAGAATATTTTGGCATGCAGGCCTTCTATGTAAATAATTTACCCTTTAAATTTTCATATGATTATTATTAAAAATTTGGATTTATTATTTTATAAAATGAAAGAAATTTTTGGAATGTTACAACTGTATAATGTGACTAAAAATGTATGAAAGTTAACATTAGTCAATTTGGATGTGATGCAACCACATGCACAGGTATTATTCCACAAAATTTGTAGCAGTCAGAGAATCTAAAATGATGAAACTGTGTCCCACACCATGAAAATGAAAAATTGAATTAACTGATAATGAATGGTAATAATGAAGAAGAGGCTGATTCACATCTGAATGAAATCCAATACCCTCGAAATTTTGCAATCTGAAAAGCTGAATGTTATTTTTATTTCTTTCAAATTTTGTAATATTAGGCTTAATAGGATTAAGTTCTTTCTCACGAACACTTTATAAGTCTGATCTAACATTCACCTGATCTTGTATAGTATAGACCATAGCTTTAGAAGAGGCATTTATTATCTTTAGTAAATCACTTATGTAGGTCAAGAACTGGGCTGAGCCAAGAACAAAATCTTGTGGTACACCGTGTTTAATGTTTACCCACTCCAGATTTAGTCTCATTTCTGCGATATAATTTGACTGTGTTATCTTGATTTGCAGAAGGGTGTTGTGCACACGATGTTGCTGGCTTACAAGCACATGGGCAAGCACGAAGGTGGAAGCGGTGGTGTTGTGGTCAACCTGTCCTCTGTAGCAGGCCTGGAGCCAGTATCTGTGCTTCCCATCTATGCGGGCACAAAGCATGCAGTGGCTGCTATGACCCGTTCCTATGGGGTCAGTAACTACTCACATCTGCACATCTCTAAAATAAATGTGTTGTGTAAAGCAATCAGACACCCATCTGAAGTAGTGCAGGGACACTGACATGTTCTTATGAACTGCCTTGCAAGCTTACATTTTCAGTTATTATACACAGCTGTTCCACCACACACCTACTTTGCTTTCCACACTGTGTCTTGAGATCTACCTGTGTTTAGTTTTTGCCATAAAATTTGTGCTCCTATCAGTAGTTTCTCAAATCAATAATTCCTATGGCTATACATATCATTTTATACTCATCTCATTCAGAGTCACACACACATGGCTTGATATTTCTGAGGTAATGTGAAACAGTTGAATAACACAAAAAACTTTGCATTATTATTGTTTATTATTATGGTATTCACCACAAAAAGAAAATATATTGCTACACTTCAGTATGGCTGTCATCAGTGTGTCATCAGTCTGCTAGCAACTGCTGAAGCTCACAGAAATATGGCCTGCCTTCAGCAGAGGCTGCTTATTTTCTTACAGTGACTTCTGATGTCATTATTGTGTCAGCCAACCACTACATCATAATTATGAATTACATTTTGCATCAAATTATTATTTGTACAATTTAAAATTATTCTGAAGGCCAGTATCCAGCAAGTGCCAAGATCCATCTTGTTAGCTTTATAAATAGTTTGGACAAGAAGAGAATAGAAGCTTTTGAAATGTGGTGCTACAGAAGAATGCTGAAGATTAGATGGGTAGATCACATAACTAATGAGGAGGTATTGAATGGGATTGGGGAGAAGAGAAGTTTGTGGCACAAATTGACTAGAGGAAGGGATCGGTTGGTAGGACATGTTCTGAGGCATCAAGGGATCACCAATTTAGTATTGGAGGGCAGTGTGGAGGGTAAAAATCGTAGAGGAGGACCAAGAGATGAATAAACTAAGCAGATTCAGAAGGATGTAGGTTGCAGTAAGTACTGGGGGATGAAGAAGCTTGCACAGGATAGAGTAGCATGGAGAGCTGCATCAAACCAGTCTCAGGACTGAAGACCACAACAACAACAACCATTTCTTTGCTTACACGCAGCTTTCTCTCCCATACACCCAAACCAATATATTGAGTCTGATGCCTTCTGTGTCATCCATCCTACCATCCAATCATTCTGATTCCCCCTTCAGCTCCACATCAACCATTGCATTTCCATAAGCTCCATAGAAACCTTTATAAGGAAAATTACCCACCCATGCCATCCCAGAGATCCTTACCCAAATATACAAACATCCAGCCCACCTAATTAAAATAGTAAAATAAGTAGAACTACCACTCAAGCACTTGTAATACCCAATCCACTAATCATTCATGAATATGCCAAATTAGATTGAAACTACTAAAAGTACTAATTGACTGAACATGGATACTAAATCACATGATCATCATCCACACATAAAAGACCATTGTGTACCTCAACCTAACCCATATGAATGTGGCATGCATTTCCAAACTGTGCAAGTTCTGTCACTCCCACCAAATTCTTGAACAATAGCCACTATGGCTCACTTTCAACATTTGGCTACCTGCTCCCATCCGTGCACACTGAGGTGACAAGTTACAAGACAATGATATGAGCATATGCAGGTGGCCATAGTATTGTGTCAATGAGATATAAAAGGGTAGTGCATTGACCGAGATGTCATTTGTGCTAAGCTGATCCATGTGAAAAGATTTCCAATGTGGCTATGGCTACACAATGGGAATTAATGGACTTTGAAGATAGAATGATAGTTGGAGCTAGATGCATGGGACATTCTATTTTGCAAATCCTTAGGGAATTCAATATACCAAGATTCACAGTGTCAAGAGTGTGCTAGGAATACCAAATTTTGGATATTACTTCTCCCCATAGACAACCCAGTGGCTGACGGCCTTCATTTAATGACAGAGAGCAGCGGTGTTTTTGTAGAGTTGTCAGTGCTACGAGGCAAGCAACACTACATGAAATAACCACAGTAATCAGTGAAGGATGTGTGAAAAACATGTCCAATATGGCACTGTGGAGAAATTTAGCATTAGTGGGCTATGGGAGCAGATAACTGATGCGAGTGCCTTTGCTAAAGTGCGCATCATTTATGAGGGCAGCCAAGTTTAGGTTCGTTCTGCGCATCTGACGTCACAAAACAAAGTCAACCAATAAACAGAGAACGATGTTGCCAGAGCTCGACTGCAGCGCAGAGAATGGACGAGTGTCTTCAGTTTTAGAAACGTTCAGTCATAAATAAAGTAATTGAACAAAAGCAATGTCTTGATAGCAGACTTTCTTTTATAGAAAGTTTGGAAAAAGCATTCTTTATACCAATCGCTTCATATTCGATTAATTAATTAAACCAAACAAGCAATAAGCCTCCTAATTCAGGCGATAGCAAGGAAAGGTGTTTGTATCATTCTCACTAACCGCTTTTTCACAATAAAGAACAGCGGTAATTGTTTATTTCCTATTGTACTTCGACGAAACGTGAGTAATTCATAATCATACCAACAGTGTTTGTCGCTATTTTGCGTGATATTTTAAAGCCCTCCGGAGATATATTGAATGAGAAGGTGCGTTAGCATAATGGCTAAAGTGTATGGCTGCTGAGCAAAAGGTTCTGAATTCAAACCTTGATCGGTACTTAATATTTTCTTTATTTAAAAACAATTTCAAAGTGCATGAATTTTATTCGTTTGAATGTAATTTTTTTAAATTTCTAGTGGCAACTAAAATCGACCATACGGAAAGTATATGCTATGGACTTTTATCTCTGTAAACTCTTCAAAATTTCGTGCAGTGGTGTAATATATCTAATACTGCACAATAACTGCGTTGAACATCGAAACAAAATTAAGTCATTTATGGGGGGAAGGTATCAGTCAAGAAAGATGTGTAAAAATCAAATTTTTGGGCCAAATAGTTTTTGTGAATTCGAATGATAAAGTGTGTCAAAGCAGTCAAAACACCATGTGTCTGTACAGGCGAGCAGTGCAATGATGACAAAATCGCACCCATCGCGGAATGCAGGGAGCACGTCTCTGTAGCAGCGAAAGGGTTAATGCGGCCGTGGGGGCTTTACTTCAGAAACTGCGTGCTCCCCCCTAAATGGAAGTTTGTGAACTATACTGTGGCACTGCTTCTCTTGGCGCGTACAACTGGCAATGCAGCAATCTCCCGCATCTGGGCAGGCATGAGCGAACCGCCAAGATAAAAGAATTGAACTATAACAGCATTTCACCTGCAGCAATTGTGACCATATCAGTTGGACTGTAGATGACTGGAAAACCATGGCCTGGTCAGATGAGTCCCAATATCAGTCGGGATTAGTGTGTGCTGCAGACCCCATGAAGCCCCGGACCCAAGTTCCCAACAAGGGACTGTACAAGCTGGCGGTAATTCCGTAACAGTGTGGGCTGTTTTTACATGGAAAGGACTGCAGCCTGTGGTCCAACTCAACCAATCATTAACTAGAAATGGTTATGTTCAGCTACTTGGGGAGGATTTTCAGCCATTAATGGATTCATATTCCTGAACAACAGACAGTTTAAGTTAATGGTTTGGAAACCCACATCACTTGACTTAAATCACACTGAACTTTTATGGGACAAATCAAGAACTCAGTTCATGCACAAAATCCTGCACTGGCAGCAGTTCCACATTTATGTATGGCTATAGAGGCAGCATGGCTCAGTATTTCTGAAGGGAATTCCAGTGTCTTTTCGAGTCCACGTCACATCGAGTTGCTGCACGGCACCGGGTGAGAGGGGGCTTGCCATCATATTAGGAGTCATCTAACTACTTCTGTCACCTCACTGTATTGTACCAGATTATACAATTCCTTCACCTCATGAATTTCCAAAAATATCTTGACCTGACCTACATCCTTAAAGGGGGGTAGGACGTCAAACGGGCCGACTTGGTGCAGGAGAGGCACCATAGGATATTTTAATTTCCACTGTCTATACTTTTACAAATAAATTCATAAAACTTTGTCAGCATGACCAGGAAGGATTCAGGATTCACATTCATAGCAGTGGAAGTTCAAAAACATAACAAAATAAATTTTTTTTATGTGAAATTCCATCATATTTTCACTTACTGTTGGCTTCATTTGTTGCTATAGGTACATTTTCTTCACAAGTAACAGAGATTCTTTGATGAATTTTGCACAACATACAAACCATACTTACAGGTGTATGAAACTGTAGAATTTTCCAAATCTATTAAAAACTGTAGTAAAAATTGAGATTAATTAACTACAAAATTTGATTTTTTCTAAACATAAAGTTTAAAACGTAACAGCTCATTCATTTTTTCATAAATTAAATAGATTCTAGAGTTTCAGACACCTGTAAGTACGGTTTGTATGCTGTACAAAATTCATCCAACTGTCTCTTTTACTTATGAAGAAAAGTGTACCTATAGCAACAAATGCAGCCAATAGTAAGTAAAAAAATGATGAACTTTCACATATAAAAAAAATTATTTTGTTATGGTTTGAACTTCTGCTGCTACAAGTGTGAATCCTGAATCCTTCCTGGTCATGCTGATAAAGTTTTATGAATTTACTTGTAAAAGTATAGACAGTGGAAATTAAAATGTCATGTGCTGCCTCTCCTGCTGCAAGTAGGCCCGTTTGACATCCTACCCCCCCCTTAATAAAACTTGATTCATGACACCACATTGTATCCATAATCTTTGAAACCCTTATACTTACGAGCTCATTCCACCTTCCTTCCTATTCAAAATACTTCACATTCTCCCTCAATGGAATTATAACATCTGTGAGCTTAACCTGAGACAATTCCTGAGATGCAAATATATCATTATTTCTATCCTACCCAGCCATTTGATCCCATATTAATGCTTCACTCCAAATGTTTACCCACACTGCATTCATTATTTCACTAACAGTGTGATAGTAATATTTATAAAAATAAAGAACTTTTTGTGTTTGCAGGATAAACTGCACCTGGACAAGACTGGAGTGTCTGTAATGGCACTGTGCCCCGGGGCCTCAGACACTCCTCTGGTGCACGATGCCCATCAGTTTGTGCTTCACGACTACCTCACGGAACCCCTTGTCCATGCTCTCAACATGTTCCCCATCAACAAGTAAGTCACCCTTACTTAATTTGTAACACATAATATGGAGTTAGATAAGTTAGTGGTAAAACCGAAATGCTTCTCTTGGGAAATAAAATGTGAATGTCTTGGGAGTGATTAAATTTTTTAAAAACACTTAATGTGACAATTTTCTATACTACTAGCATTTAAATAAGTAAGGCAAAAAGTCAGTGTGACGTCACAATAGAGAGATGACCAATGACAAAATACAAAATATCTCATAGCTTCTGCCACTCATATATTTATATTTTCTAAATAATTTGGTCATAATATTTTTGTCCTTGGAGTCTTTCATGGTGGAATGCTTCAATAAAACCTTCCTGGTTTACAAGCTGCATAATTTTGAATAAAACACTTGAGCTTACAACAGCTGTCTCCACCAGTAACACGAGGAGTTGAAATCACTGACTGCTGATACTGGCACAGAGCTCTGCTTATGTAGATGTAATGGCAATGTGGAACCTTGCAGAGAGGGCTGGGGTGGAAGGCAAGTTGGGCAGCTCCTAGTAGCTCTGTCCCATCACGGAGACAAGTGACGTCACATTAGTACAAGCAGTTGAGGCCACATTTGAAACTGCTGCTGCCATGTCCCTGCCAACATCAAGCCTACATCTTTGCATTTGCTCAATATCAAAAGCCTGCCTCCATGCCCCACTAAATGGGTGCCCCTGGTTTTTGTCATAAAATTTATCACAATGAGTTTCATTATGTTGCAACAGATTTTGCATAATTTATTATATTACATTTTCTTAACTTGATTCTTTCAACTTAAATGTTATTTTCCTTCTCAAGACATTCTTCATACATAAAAAATTCAAATTTATGCTTTCAATTCAATTTCTAATTTCATCCTTGATTTTATATGACTAATTTTGGGTTTCATTACTCACCCATGTGAATATGATGATGTAACATAATTTTAAAACTACAATCAGTTTTGGTTTTTTATATTAAAATAATTGTTTTGAAATAATTTAGAATTTACATTCCATAAACAATGTAGTCCCTCATACTTTTGTATTTTTACTAGACATTATTAAATTTAACAATAACAATATTCAATTACAAAATGAAACAATTTCCTCAAATCAGTAACCAACAGTGTCTAGAACAGGACTGCATCAGGTGCTGCACAAATTCTTCATATCACATACTACTTGTACATCTGGCTAAGATTGCTAAATTTCCACCTCTAGGCTACCTTACCATGCCTGTGGGTCTGAGAAGCTATGAAAGTCATTTATGTTTTCTTCCGTTACACACAAAAATCATAACCAGACATTATCTAATTGGATATATATCCTGTGCTATGGAAGACTAAACACATCTCCTTCAGGTACATAATGTATGAAATGTATGAGAAGGAAGAACTTATGCTCTTATTTACATTTGTTTAATTCTGGTGAGTGTCCACTGTCTGATAGTAATTGTGGCTTAACTTTTTTCCCAGTTTTTAAACCCTAGACGGAATCTATTTTAATGGCAAAGAACAAGAAGTTGCTTGACTGTGGGTCTGAGAAGCTATGAAAGTCATTTATGTTTTCTTCCGTTACACACAAAAATCATAACCAGACATTATCTAATTGGATATATATCCTGTGCTATGGAAGACTAAACACATCTCCTTCAGGTACATAATGTATGAAATGTATGAGAAGGAAGAACTTATGCTCTTATTTACATTTGTTTAATTCTGGTGAGTGTCCACTGTCTGATAGTAATTGTGGCTTAACTTTTTTCCCAGTTTTTAAACCCTAGACGGAATCTATTTTAATGGCAAAGAACAAGAAGTTGCTTGACTGAAAAAAACAAAAACTGAGAAATGGAAGTTTATGTAACTGTTTCTGAAAAGCAAGTTCAGTTTGGCACATATTTTCATTTGTCATGACATTTTCATTATGCTGCAAGTTCTGCAATTATGAATGGTTTTCACTTATATAACTTCATTACATTACATTTTCATTGATTTCATCCTCATTGACTCATTTTATTTCAGTGAATTTTATTAAACTGAAATAATCTTTTTTCTGATGAATAAAGGAGAATCCAGAATAGCAGCATTCCTCTAAATTTTCAAGAACATTAGAGTAAAAAATGAGTTGCATGATAAAGAAATGAGATTTATATTTTAAATAGTCTGATGGTAGGGTTACTGGAAAAGGAAATGCTTAATCACAGGACATTTGGCATATGACAGTATCCAGAACTGTAGAAACCATATGAAATTGTACACTTATTTCGAGAAAGAGGTACTGCCTCTTCTGCGATACCAAAACAAGTAATATAGGATATGGTGATGTGTCTTCTTGAAAAATTGTAAGTCCTCCCTCAAAAAGTCATTAGTGGTGCTATTGAATCCACATTATTTATGTCTGAAGTACTGGTGACAGTTCATTTTGATCACAGACCATAAAAAGCAACTACAAATGAAGTTTCTTTGTCTGTGTATGTGCCGCCTTTGGATTCAGACCTGATTTTGGTTTTGATGTGATAATATGCTGGCAGCAAATTGTTCATACTTATGACACCTAATTTAGGAAGCTTCTACTCTTATACCTACATCCATAGTCTGCAAACCACTGTGAATTGTACTCTCCACAGTATAAGTGAAGAACATAAGAATATGCTATAGCCTTCCACATATCCTTTGCACAGGGACCACAAAGAAATGATGTATTAATTACTGTGCAGACAGAAGAATTTAAGCAATCATTCTTCCTGACTATATACATATATGGCATGGAAAGAAATTCTAATACATTGTGGTTCTTGAAATTTTGTTACTAGGCTTTGGCAAGATAATTGACATTTTTTTTTTCAGCATCTACCAGAATTTCTGTTTTACTCTCCCATAGGTTAAACAATTGTGTGACCATTCATGTTGCTCTTTGTTGTATACATTCAACATCCTCTGTTAGTCTTATTTGAAATGTGTCTCACGCACTCGATAAATGTTCTAGTGTGGTTCTTATGAAATTTCGTAAAGTATCTCTTTTGTAGACTTAGAGCTGAAATGACCTGGCCTATTCTAGACTGCTGCACTTCAGGATGTACAAGAGAAGATTGAATGCGCAGTTAAACAGTGGTAGTATAGATAGATGTTTATTCATGCAGCTTTATACGGCAATCTGGTCCACCTCAAGATTGCACTGTGTGCATGGATACTCAGCTGACTGCAGACTGCACTGATCCTCCAGTCATGCGGTCGACATCCATTGTCCAAAGTCGCAGGTGGCAGCTGCCATGGCACCACATCAATTACCAGCAGGCAGAGAATGACAGTGGCTCACTAGTCACCCCTGTACATACTCATTACCACCATGACTGCCCTAATGCTGAGCAGTAATGTCCCAGTCACCCTCCAGGGGTAGAATGGGGCAGTGGCCAAAGATGTCTCATTGGCTAGGAGACCACGAGGGTGGACATCCCCCAAGAGGATTGTAGAAAGTTTGCAATCCATAGGTCCTAGCTACTCACAGGACAGAGGCTGGCTGGACCCCAGCTCCCCTCATTGGTGAAACTCCCGCAGCCACGATGCTACATTTATGGTGCCCCTTGTGCCAGAACTCAATGAGTGAATCAGTGGGCAGGTTACCTGCTGAGTTTCATCAACAAATGTTAGCCATGGTTTCTCTGAAACTCAAAAACTCATCATTCTCTCCATTTCAGAACAGACAGAACGGCTGCATGATTAAATGCCTTGATCCCCTAAGCTCGATTATTTATGAATAACAATATCAACACTTAAAAATCAATAACCATTCAAATTTTTTCTAGGCATTACTCATTCAGAAATCAAGCTTTGTGCACTTCTATAAGCATCTTTTGGGTGTACTCATTTATTCTATGACAACTCACCACTGTAATTTGACTTCTAATGTGGATAACTTCCCTAAAGCTGGGACCCCATAATTGTCCATCTATGACATGGAAATATAAGCATTGTGAGTACCCATCACTGTTTCTTTTTGAATGCCAGCACTATGGTTCCGTATTTCTACCATTTCAAAAATTTCATATACTGATTTGTATTTTTGACAGAAACCTGAGGATGTGTCTATACTGACATGAACCGAGTAGCTGCAAATAAAGCACCTTCATATAGCTATGCACCTTTTGGAAACACCTCATCATTCTTCACTTTTTAACTGTTGTAATTTTTATCATAATTTGAATGGTTGCTGAGTGCCGAGTGATGTTATTGTTATTCATAATATCTGTAAGCTGTGGTTGCCCTCCCAAGAAAGTTTCTTTTTTTATATAATTTCTACACAACATACTTGCCCCATCAGGTTCTCAAAGCGTCCTTGGATCCAAGCACCAGTGTTCTGGATGGACTAATTTGCAGTGTGAGAGTTTCTTGGTAGCAAAGAAGTGATCTGAGTTAAAATATAGAGAAATAATTATTGTTGGTTTAGATATGCATCTAAATTATGAACTTATGTTGCTATTAGGAATTGTTTAGCTGCTGTTTGCATTTTGGCAGCAGGTTTCATTTGAAGAGAGAGAGTATTGAACACTTTCTTGTGTAATGAACTCCATTCTGCGCAGTGCTAAGGTTTTGTTAGTTCACAAAGCAGGTCAAATTTTCTTATTGTGTTGTGACTGTGACAGGGGTTTTTGGTTTGTGCACATGGTTATGAATATCAAAAAACCTCAATGAGTGTATATATTGGTATATTATTCTCAAACTTCTTAAGTTTCTATTTAGGTTTCTGCATGAATGACTAAGATGGAACAGAATGTGTGGATGAATGATTGGATGAATCCAGCACAATTTAAATATTCTCTCCAACTCATGTGCGAATGATTACTCTGGAGAGGAGGGATGAAAATACTGCAGCATACTGTATCTTATGTGTCCTCTGCTTTCTGCTTGCAGGCCAGAGTTCATCGCTGAGGGATTAATACGAGTCATTCGTGAAGGTGAATCTGGATCCGTGTGGGTAGCAACCCTTCAAATGATCAAGCCAGTGATCTACCCAAGGCTGTTGCAGCTTTCTACATAAGAATGTCTGAAAACAAGAACTATGTAATACACATTCTATGGAAACAAAAAACATTGCTGTAAACTTCATGTTTACTTCATTATGCTGTAACTGAGTACAAAAATTCCACACTTAGAAGGAAACAGGCTACTCAAATAAATATTATCTAAATGATTAATGGAAAATCTCATATAAAGATGTGAAACAAATACTTTGTTAGTATTTGTTTCAAATAAATATTATATCACACACAAACACAAATGCCTGGGACTACAGAATTATGGATATGTAGGGACAATTCTAAATCTGTGCCAGACCAGGCCTCAAACCAGGTTTCCTGCTCACTGCAAGCATTAACCTTAACCACAAAGGTTGCAAAGCACAACACTAGGCCTCATTTAAACTTTCATTTTCACTGTTCCTACCTATGATTTCTGAACACTAGTGCTCAAGATCCTCTCCATCATTCTTAAAATTCCTATTTTGCATCTGAAAAAGCTTCAAACACAGCAGTCTATTACTGCACAATATTTATTAACATGGAGTAAAAGATAGAAAAATAAACTTGGTATGTTTGTGACAGATAGTGCTGAGGGCTGTCATTAAACAACATGACACACTTAGCTCCTTTCAGACATTTTCACTGTATGTGTATCACCCATAAAATCATCAAATTTTTGTGTTTTTAGTGATGTTAAGCTTGGTGGCATGTTTGAAACTTAGTTGGGAGGACAGGAAGGAGGAGGGCTAGCCGCTAGCACAACAGTTGCTAAGATGGACTGGAGTTGGATTCACTATGAGGGTCCTATATCCTCACACACTGTCCTCGGTATTTTCTTTTAGCCATTAAGATTTTGCTTGTTTCTTTTTTCAGCTGTCTGTTATGCTATTACACTAGTGATTGTTACCATGTGAAAATGTGACAAATATTAATTGGCTGATACAAGAATAAATCAAATTCTTTAAGTTACTCATTGACAACTACAAGCAGTAAGAAAGTATTTTTTGAACTGACTATAGAAGTCATCATTGTATGATAGTAAAAGATTTTAATAGGCTGTCAATCAGAGATGTTGTTGTCTGCATAGGCAAAGTGATATTATTATGTTTGGAATATTATCTAGTTTGTTGTGAAAGCAATTTAAGCATTAGTGTCAAATGTCCTTAGCAACTCAAAATTAGATTTGAAGTACACATTTGAATCTAGTGGCGTACAACATTATGCAATCTTGTGTCAACTTTCTTTAGTATTTATCACAGTATATGTGTTTGATACTATAAATACAAATTTTATTGCCTCATTTTTGTTTTCGTCCATTAGAAACCATACCTTCCACATTATTCTCCAGTCCTGAATGAACATTCTGTCATGAGCATTTCACGCAGAGTAATTTACGGGCAATATTTGACTGAATAGAACACATTCATTCCCCAGGCTTTAATGACTGTAATACAACTTCTGCTATAAGGCAAATACAAACCATTCATAGTTACACCCTAAAAATGAAAAACTGCTTTAACAAATGAGGTGTAAACTATAAATTCCTGTAATTGTTCATATTATAGATATGTTTGCATGGCAGACTGCTACACATTAGAACAAAGTTAAATTAACTGCTCATGGAGATTAATGAACCATACTGTGCTGAGTGGTTGAGTAGGGAGATTTTAGTCATTTAGTTATTTGGAAACACAGCTATCTTGCATTGTTAGCGTCCATCGCTTTAGCTAATGTTTTGTAGTAAAAATTTGCTGTGTTATTAATTGTTACTGAATTAATAAAGCTTGAAGTATTTTTCTGTGTTTCTTTTGTTATTAACTGTCAATTTTTTTTTGATAATGTCTCTGAAAAACTGCTTTCTAGAGTTTTAAAGTTTTTTTATTATTTTATTTTCAAAATTTCCTTTAATTGAAATTCTGGAAATTTGTGGTAAATTCCGATGGGACCAAACTGCTGAGGTGATCAGTCCCTCGGCTCACGCACTACTTAATCTAACTTAAACTAACTTACACTAAGGACATCACACACATGCCCGAGGAAGGACTCAAACCTCCAGGGGGGTGGGGGGGTGGGGTGGGGTGGGGTGGGGTGGGGGGGTGGGGGGTAGGAGGGATGGTGGAGCCGTGCAAACCATGCCAAGGCACCTCAGTCTGCGCATTGTAGCCACGAGGCCCTTTAATTGAGGTTATGCTGCTGCAAAATAAATTTTAATATTGTATGGAGGGTTAACTGAGCTAAACACTCAGTGAAACCCACAAAAATCCTTTATGCCCTCTCTTATAATTATTGTTATATATAAATCAATAGAAACATTATAATTAGACATACTGTGAATTACAGGATTGATAATTTCAAAATAACATAACAAAAACCACCAATTGTTGAGAACATCCGCAATGACAAGTTTACTTGCAAATATGACAATCATTCACTGGTGTCTGGGGAGCAACTCTTAAACAATGTACAGAAAAGGTTTTCACCTTAGGAATTGATGATTTCAGTTTTAAGCAGTCAAATGAACATTTGAAAATTTTCACAGAAGTTCAAGAAAGAATGCTTCCTGACTATGGCTTATTGTCACTGCATGTGATAGCCATTAAGGCTTAAAGACAAAAACCGACAGCATTCTGACATTATAATCTGCAAAGGGGAGTCAAAAATCTATACTGAACAAATGGTAAAGAGAGAAAATGGGAGGACTGATATAGCTCTCGGTGTTCATAAAATGAAACTGACCTCCAATGCAAATACAAGTTTCAGCAAGAAGACACACACTAGCCGGGTAAGGTAGCAACCACTGTCTAGAAGTCACTGATAGTACTGACTCAAATAGTCTGCAGAGCACTTGGACAGCCTCCACTTACTAATAGAGGTGAACTTGTGGCCATGGTTGCAATAATTATTGCTTCAGGGGCAGTTATGTCCCAGTTAATGATCACATGCTACTCAATGTCCTGCCTGGAGCTTCAAGTAGTGCTATAATATTAGACTGCATCAACAGTTGATTACATTTATCAGTTCCACAGCACACCATCAGACAAGAAGGCCCACAATTTTATGCTGCTAAAATTTTGCATGTCCTAAGAGATGGAGACACTTTACTGATGTTTGACTAGTACAATTAAATTTAGGCCTACAGGTGAAACAAGTTTTGTATGTGAGACGAAAGTTGAACATGTTGTAATTACTGAATCCAGTTCTTTTATGATCATTTGAATGTGCAAAGTGTTGTGAATGAACTCACATTGTATTAGCTTTTATTAGCATTTTGTAAGCTATTGTGATTTTATTATTTTTTGTTTGTATGTCAGTATGCTGTATTCCATAACATGCAGTCATTAGTTGCCTTGATATGTATTATGTTTTTGAATGTATACCAATTAACAATAGTGGCTCAGTGTACCTCACATCATGGATCAGTTTACCTCCTGCAGAGGGTTGAGTAGCCACTTACAATTATGGAACTTTTTGTTCCCTGTCTTCGTTAATATTTGGAGAGGGCATTTAATATTTTTTTCAGATATTTATCAACACAATGGCATGTTCAACATTTACCTAGTTTCAAAAATATTGACAGGAAAAATTAAAAAGTAAAAGCTGTCTCAAGTTTCTTTCTCCATCAGTTTTCCAGTCATAGACAATGAATTAATATTTAGAAAATAACCACATTGTTCTGCAAACTGAATTCCGAATTCAGATACTGAGAAGCTGTTGTTAGTACCTGCAGTTCCTTCAGCAGGTAACTGTAGGATGTTCTTGAGGTCACTGCACAAATAATTCTTATTACTCGATTGTAGACTCAGAAAACTGTACCTTGGATTGGAGAAATTACCCTGAAAAAGTATCACATATAAAATTAAGGAATGAAAGTAACTCAAGTATGCTATTTTTTTTACTTTTGTATCATGTATTTGACAATATCTGCAGAAATAAAGTTTATTTTATGTACTGAAGCAGTCTGTGGTATGCTCATCCCACTTGAATTTATTAACAAATTGTTATGCCAAGAATTTAATAGTCAACTTCTTCTACATGCTTGTAATTGTATTTTAGATATGCCGGAAGAAAACCTATTGCAATCACCCAACTGCATATAGTGTGTATTTTCAAAGTTCAGTGTGCAAATAATTGGGCAGGATCCACTTGATAATGTTCATAAAAATTTCATTAAGTGCTCTTCCCGAAACTTTAATGATGTGGTTTTTATTGCAATGTTTTCATCATCTGATAATGAAACAAAATTGGCATTTGATAACATTACTTATGGAAGGTGATTCATAGACTCAAGAAAAAGCAAAGCCCTAACATGAAATTAGGGGTGATACTGCATGTAATTAATTTCCAGTAGGATGGTGACACAGCTTAATGCAAGACTCTTTTCTGTTGACATTCTTTGTTTATTGGTAGGAAGAGATCATTTGAACCATTTCTGCCATTTCCTGTAATAACTTACTTAAAATATATTCTGGTTCACACAAGTGCCTTTGACAGACACAGAATATAGCAGTAGCCAGTAACTTAGTGTCTAATGAATTAAGTCCCTTCTCACTGTATGAGTAAATAGCGTTCTTGGTACTGAGACCTTGTAAAAATCTAAACTGTGACTAAACCAAGTCATAATGAGTCTTTATCAGTTGGTATGTGAAGACAAGGGGTAGTTTAAGTACTGAGGTGGTCTTATAGACTGCATTGAAATTTCTGTCATGGCACTCCACAAATCACTCTCACAGCATGTTTCTGTAAGTTAGAAATTTCTCAGTTCTTGTGCACTTTTCTAGTATTATCCTGGTGCAGTAAACCGAAAATTTTAAACAATTATATTTACCTAACATAGTGAAAACTATTTCTAAAAGAAAAACATAACTGTAGACCAGTACCCTCATTCCATTATGATCAACTATGCATTCAGCATCCCAGAATTTTTTTATATTTTGCTGGTAATGTGTACTATTAAATCTTGAGTTACTTTATTTGCTATAAACAATTTCTATGTTTGTTGTATTACTGTCACTGTTGTTTTTTGATCATGTGGCAGTCATAAAATAGTTGCTTACCTCTCTCTCTCTCTCTCTCTCTCTCTCTCTCTGTGTGTGTGTGTGTGTGTGTGTGTGTGTGTGTGTTCCACAGCTGGAATGCCATGAATGTAAATCATAAATGAATTTGAAGGAATGATGGTCAGTGAAATTGTTACCTTAATTCCAAGATGAATCTTTCATCCTGCCATGGAATGTTTGCTGCTTTGAAACATTGTGGAAGATTAAAATTGTGTGTCAGACGGGGACTCAGCTGAAAATGTTGCTTTTGTGGACAATGTTCTCGGTGTATGATGTACCCAGGCAAAAGCATGACCTTCTCTCACAGCTTCAACTCTACCAGTAACTATCTCCTCAACAAGGAATTTAATTTTATAAGTGTTCCTGCATTCCAAATTTTGTGCTGTAGCTGCAACCTCTATTTGTGAAGGCTGTTCTTTGTTTGCTGTTACATAAATATGACACATCTTTCAGTAATGATTTATCACTTATACAGTAAAAAACAGAGCAGCTTGTGTGTGTGAGAAAATGTTGAGTATCATGACCAATATGTGAAAAGTGGTCCTAGAATCATGTTAAATAGTTCATAGAGTTTGATTTGGTATGTCATTGGTAGTCTGTGAGGGAAAAAATGTGGCAGGAAAATGAGATAAGATAAAATGTGGCAGGTAAATTAGACATGTAAGGTACCTCACAGCTGACGTATGAAGCTGAAAGTCTGCTTAGGTGCCAACAATGAGGGACTTCACGGTCAACAACCTGTTCCCAGCTCCTGTATTTTTATGCTCATTCAACAATTCTATCTATGTCTTTGTTGTGATTGCACCATTGGCTGTTTCAGTCTTTGCTTTAGATTATTTACTTATATTTATTGCATTGTTACGTGCAACTGGAGAAAGGTGAACTTTGTTGGTCCTGCATATTTACTGATTTTCACAGAGAGAAACTCATGCTGCAGTGTTCTTCTTTGGCACACCAGTGTATAAGTGTGAACAAGAACAGCTAAGCGAAAAATCCATGCAACACACATGTTTATTTATATATAAAAGCCAACTTCAGAATTTTTGTTTTTGTGAGACCATGTGTACAAGATTTTTGTGTTGATTTGAAGTTCAAGATTCACATATTTTACTGTTCACATCACTTTTGCATAATCTTTCACCAACTGTTATCAGCACTTACTTGTATTCTGATATACTTCAATCATTCCAGTGGCTGGCAGAGAAGGTTGAGAGATCCAGCCTTGTGCAGCAAGTTTCAATGAAGCTCACACAATTTGCAGCATTGTCTTCAAAACTGTTTGTGGGCTTTTGGTTCTGCATTGAGTGGAAGGACTGAACCAGAGACTTTGAAGGTTCTATGACAAGCTAGGTGGTGAGTTTCCGGACTTGCCCCATAGGGCTGAGAACTGTAGGGTCTCCCTAAATGGGTCAGGTGTGCACTATTGAACAAAGGCTGCTACTCAGGTAGCTGACTGTGTGTGTAGTGCACTCAAGGGATACTAGATTAGGTGACTCTCCATCCAGTCCAGATAACAATAGCTGCAGGAAACACAGAAGTATCAGTGTAACATCAAAAGAAATGCCTCACACAGGTGTCAGTATCAAAATCCTAATGGTAAACTGCAAAAGCATTCACAACAAAGTGCCAGAGTTTGAAGTGCTCATAAAAAGCAGTGAAGCTCACGTAATACTAGGTACAGAAAGCTGAATGAAACCTGAAAGTGAGATTTTAGGGGAAAAGTTAATAGTATTTTGAAAGAATAGGCAGACGGGAAGTGGATATGGTGTATTTGTTGCAATATATAAGAAACTCAAATCCACCAAGATAGAAACTGAAGTTACGTGCAAAATTGTTTGGATAAGATTCTGTGTCAGGGCACAAATAATGGAAATGCCATGTGGCTAGGGCCTCCCTTCGGGTAGACCGTTCGCCTGGTGCAAGTCTTTCGAGTGGATGCCCCTTTGGTGACTTGCATGTCGATGGGGATGAAATGATGATGACAAGGACAGCTCAAATCTCCGGCCCAGCTGGGAATTGAACTCTGGCCATTAGGTATGACATTCCGTCATACCAGACGCTCAGCTACCAGGGGCGGACAGTGCACATAAAAAATGCTAGCTGAAGCCTTTTGTTGTCTACCAGACTCATCTACCAAGGTAACAAAAAGCTTCAGAGAAAACCTCAGTTCACTTGCAGGTAGGGTCCACAGTCATACTGCAATCATTGATTGAGACTTCAATTATCCAACAATTGACTGGGAAAATTACAGTTTTGATAGGGGTTTGAGTGATAAGACATGCTGTGAAGCATTACTAAATGACTTCACTGAAAACTACCTACAACAGATAGTTAGGAACCCCACTCATGATAGAAATATGTTGGATATAATGGCAACAAGTAGATCTGACCATTTTGAGGATGTCCACACTGAAAGTAGTATCAGCGACCATGACATGACTATGGCAACAATGATTAACAAAGTACAAAGGACAACTAAAACAAGAACAAAGATATGTGTGTTCAGTAAACTAGATAAAAATCAGTTGTCAAACAATGGGAAATCCAGGATGGAATGTAACAATATCAGAGAAGGAAAGTTGCTATTCACCACCAACACTAGCTTTTCTGAATTGTGCAGGTGGGAACGTTCCCTGCAATACATCCTACGTTCCCGTAACCCTCCTGGCCTCAACCTTCGTTCGTCACTGTCCTCACCCATCCAGCCCCCTCCCTGTTCCCATTCCAGCACTACACAGCCTTCATTTCACCGCCACACCCAGTCTTTTAAACTATTTTTATTTTTCTTATTATTTTTACTTTTCCTATTGTTTTTATTTCTCTGCTTTCCACTACTTACTCCCTCCCCCATCAGTACCTTCCGTCTTGCCCTCTATCTAAACTGCAACACTTCACTGTCCTCAACTCCCACCATACCTCCCTCCCCCTCCCCGCCCCAGCCTCTTCCTTACCCCCACCCAGTCGCCACTCCCATCATGCACTGCTGCTGCTGCTTGCAGTGTAGTTTCAGCTCTCTGAGACTGCAGACATGTGTGCAAGTTGTGTTTGCACGAGTGTGTGTGTGCATGTGTGTATGTGTGTCTACTGCTGAAAAAGGCCTTAATGGCCGAAAGCTATGATTGTGTGAATCTCTTTATTGTGCCTATAGCGACTCAGCATCTCCGCTATATGGTGAGTAGCAACTTTCCTTCTCTGGTATTGTGAAAATCAGTAGTGGCATACCTCATTGAGTAACTTGAAACTTTCATCACAGGACAGGAGCATGGAGAGGAACTATGGCTCAAGTTTAAAATAATAACTGACCATGCACTAGATACATATGTATCAAGTAGAATGGGAGGGAATCTCCAAGGTATACAGTCATTGTAAATAAGCTTCTGAAGAAACAGTGAGTCCTGCATTATAGGTGTAAAATAAGATGTAGGGCTGCAGATAGAGATGCTGAATGAAACATGTTTGGCTGTTAAGAGAGCAATGCATGATGCCTTCAATGACTACGATAGCAGGATATTGTCAAATGATCTTTCATAAAACCCAAAGAAATTCTGGTTGCATGAGACAGGAAACTGTGTTAGAAACTGTATGCATTTAACTGAAAAGTACATGTAAATGTATAACTTCAGCTGACAAAGCCAACTACATGGTAAATATGCTGAATGGCTAATAAATAAACATCTAAACACTTTATGCAATCGTGTGTTTACACTGAGGTGACAAAAGTCATGGGACAGCTATATGCAGATATACCACAGGCATAAGATATAAAAGGGCAGGGCATTGGCAGAACTGTTATTTGTACTAGGTTATTCTTGTGAAACAGTTTCTGATGTCATTGTCACTGAACAACAGGAATTAACAGGGATTAAGACATAGGACATTCTACTTCAGAAATCATTAGGGAATTTGATTCTCTGAGATTCATACTGTCAAGAGTGTGCTGGGAATGCCAAATTTCAGTATTATCTCTCACCATGGACAATGCAGTGGCTGACAGCCTTCACTTAACAACTGAGAGCAGTAGTACTTGCATAGAGTTATCATTGTTGACAGACAAAGGCTGTTACTGGCACCAAACTTAGTGACCAGTCCCTAGTGAATGAGACAGGAACTGAAATTGAGGGTAGCACAGCAAAAGCTGAAATGTTTAACTCTGTTTTAAAATTTTCCTTTACCAAGGAAAACCCAGAACAATTTTCCCAATTTAATCCTTGTTGTTGTTGTTGTGGTCTTCAGTCCTGAGACTGGTTTGATGCAGCTCTCCATGCTACTCTATCCTGTGCAAGCTTCTTCATCTCCCAGTACCTACTGCAACCTACATCCTTCTGAATCTGCTTAGTGTATTCATCTCTTGGTCTCCCTCAACGATTTTTACCCTCCACACTGCCCTCCAATGCTAAATTTGTGATCCCTTGATGCTTCAAAACATGTCCTACCAACCAATCCCTTCTTCTAGTCAAGTTGTGCCACAAACTCCTCTTCTTCCCTATCCTATTCAACACCTCCTCATTAGTTATGTGATCTACCCATCTAATCTTCAGCATTCTTCTGTAGCACCACATTTCAAAAGCTTCTATTCTCTTCTTGTCCATACTAGTTATCGTCCATGTTTCACTTCCATACATGGCTACACTCCATACAAATACTTTCAGAAACGACTTCCTGACACTTAAATCTATACTCGATGTTAATAAATTTTTCTTCTTCAGAAACGATTTCCTTGCCATTAACAGTCTACATTTTATATCCTCCCTACTTCGACCATCATCAGTTATTTTACTCCCTAAATAGGAAAACTCCTTTACTACTTTAAGTGTCTCATTTCCTAATCTAAGTCCCTCAGCATCACCCGACTTAATTCGACTACATTCCATTATTCTCGTTTTGCTTTTGTTGATGTTCATCTTATATCCTCCTTTCAAGACACTGTCCATTCCGTTCAACTGCTCTTCCAAGTCCTTTGCTGTCTCTGACAGAATTACATTGTCATCGGCGAACCTCAAAGTTTTTACTTCTTCTCCATGAATTTTAATACCTACTCCGAATTTTTCTTTTGTTTCCTTACTGCTTGCTCAATATACAGATTGAATAACGTCGGGGAGAGGCTACAACCCTGTCTCACTCCCTTCCAAACCACTGCTTCCCTTTCATGTCCCTCAACTCTTATAACTGCCATCTGGTTTCTGTACAAATTGTAAATAGCCTTTCGCTCCCTGTATTTTACCCCTGCAACCTTTAGAATGTGAAAGAGAGTATTCCAGTCAACATTGTCAAAAGCTTTCTCTAAGTCTACAAATGCTAGAAACGTCGGTTTGCCTTTTCTTAATCTTTCTTCTAAGATAAGTCGTAATGTTAGTATTGCCTCACGTGTTCCAACATTTCTATGGAATCCAAACTGATCTTCCCCGAGGTCCGCTTCTACCAGTTTTTCTATTTGTCTGTAAAGAATTCGCGTTAGTATTTTGCAGCTGTGACTTATTAAACTGATAGTTCAGTAATTTTCACATCTGTCAACACCTGCTTTCTTTGGGATTGGAATTATTATATTCTTCTTGAAGTCTGAGGGTATTTCACCTGTCTCATACATCTTGCTCACCAGATGATAGAGTTTTGTCAGGACTGGCTCTCCCAAGGCCGTCAGTAGTTCTAATGGAATGTTGTCTACTCCCGGGGCCTTGTTTCGACTCAGGTCTTTCAGTGCTCTGTCAAACTCTTCACGCAGTATCGTATCTCCCATTTCATCTCCCATTTAATCCTTGTACCACTGAAAAGATGAATGAAATAAATATTAGTGGCAGTGGTGTTGAGAAACTGCTGACATCATTAAAACTGAACTATGCTCCATGGCCCAATGGAATCCCTGTCAGATTATATACTTAATTTGAGACTGAGTTTGCCCCTCTTTTAACTGTTATCTCTCAAACAAAAAACTGTGCTCAGTTCTTGGAAAAAAGCACAGATCACACCCATCTGCAAGAAGGATAATAGAAGAGACCCAAACAACCATCAAATATCCTTGACATTGATTTGTTGTAGGATCTTAGAACATATTCTGAGCTCAAACATGATGAAGTGTCTTGATCAGAATGACCCTCTCAATGCCAACCATCATGGACTCCAAAAATATCGATGATGTGAAACCCAACTTACACTTTTCTCACATGATGTACTGAAAGCTTTCAATCAAGGCAGTCAGGTAGATGAAGTATTTCTTGATTTCCCAAACGCATCTGACTCTGTACTACACCTGTGATTATATGTGGTATTAAATAAAATTTGTGATTGGACTGGGGACAAATGATCACATAGGCTAGCTGTAGCTAAATTTTATTTATATTTTATTTATTTCATATTCCATCAATCCATATTGTGATAATTCACGTGGATGTGGAATAAGTCAAGATTATATAGCACAAATATAATACATGTATATAAAATGACAAAAATGCACCATAAAATGATGAGTAAGCTTGTCAGTTAAAATCAAATCAAAGAGATAACACAAATCAATTGCTTAACAAGAAAATATAGTACATTGTCCAACTTAAACAGTTAAAAATGAGTTATAGCAAAACACATTAAAACTAAGTTTTAAGAATATAAATACCAACGGCAATACGATTTACAAAAAACAATCATTGCTTTATCTGCAGGTACTCGTCAATAGAGTAGAAAGAATTTCCCATTATGTATCCTCTTAGTTTATGTTTAAAAGTAGGTAAGACATTATCGTGAACTTCAATATCCAAAAGAAGAAAGTTGAAATTTTTTGTGGCCGAATAATGAACACCTTTTTGCAAAATACTTAAATGTTTCAGATTCCTATGTAAATAATTTTTTGACCTAGTATCATGATCATGACATTCACTGTTAGTTTTAAAAAGAGACTGGTTATTAGAAACAAAAATCATGAAAGAAAATATGTATCGAGAGGTGACTGTTAATATTTGCAACTCATGGAACAGACTTCTGTAAGGATATCTTGGATGATCACGGCTCATGATTCTCACAGCTCTCTTCTGTCCAGTAAATATTTTTTTGGCTAAAAGCTCGTTACCCCAAAATATGACATCGTAGAATGGAAATAACCAAAGTAGGCAGCTTTCATAGCATCCAAGTCACGAATGGGGGTGACTACACACAGAGCATAAGTTGGCACACTGAGCCTTTTATGCATGTCTAGGATATGCACAGACCAGTTCAACTTGCCATCAATTAGAATGCTCAAGAACTTTGATGATTCACAGGTAGTGTATTTAGTTTACCACAGTTTAAGTAGCATACATCATATTCTTGCTGACATGTATGAAATGGCATAAACAAAGTTTTTATAATATTTAGAGTTAGTCCATTGCGCTTAAACCAGTGTAGGATGTCAACAAGTACAGCATTATATTTATTTTCTGGGTCATTGTTAGCAGAATAGTGGTATCATCAGCAAAAAGAGTAAATTTACACTCATTGTCAGTACAAAGTGGGAGATCATTGATGAAATTAAGAAAAAGCAAAGGTCCCAAAATGGACGTTCGGAGCACTCAACATTTTAATGTGCCCCAGTCAGATGAGATGGGACTATCATTTGCACCATTAATTATCACCTTATTTTTTTCTGTTTTGTAGCTATGATTCAATCCACCTACCAATGCTACCTCCCAAGCCATAAGACTTAGCCTTCTGTAAGAGAACATTGTGGTCTACACAGTCAAAAGTCTTTGACAAGTCACAGAAGATTCCAACAGGCAACATTTAATCATTTATGTCAATACTGTGCCGCCTGCACTTCACTGACCTTGCCCTTGTCAAAACAAACAGCTGCGCGATATGCAATCCCGCCACAGCTACCGCACCTGCATCCTGTCAACAACTCGATGACACTATGCACGCTTACCGCCCGGCCGTTCACTACTCGATCACGCCTATAACTTGTTCACCCACCCTAGAAGATGATTTCAGCTGTATCAATGCTTCATACAGCAATGAACGTGTTCTCACTCTGCCGCCACCGAGTACTGAGTTTCACATACGCAATCGCACACACGATCTCTTCTACTCGAACTGTTACGTTGGGTCAATTGCCCGTATCCCTAGATTTACAGATAAAAAATCTAACTTACTTTTGAGACTTCTTATATTGTGATGAAAAATAATAAGCTTCTTACAGCTACCTTCACTGTCCTTATGCAGGACTGTTTGCTCATTCACACTATTTTCCCCTGTGCGCTCAATACTGTGTTGGATGCATTTTGATCTATGTTGCAGCTAGAAGTTTGTTCACTAGTTGTCGTTGGTAAGGTCATGTTGGTGCTGGCCATAAAAAATCAGTTTCCCTTTGGCAGTCTTCTTCCTCTTGTAGAAAACTGTGGAACACCCTTTTTCCTTGAAGATACTGCATCATAATTACTTTCCAGATCTTGAGGTTCTTTGTGTGGAATGGTACTGATTTAACTTTGGAAGGTGTTTGTGATGAAATTACATCACTGCTGCTGGTTTTAGAAGAAGGATCAGTCATGTATCTAGATAATACAGTATTTTCTTTACATTTGGCAGTGTCAGGATAAGATACAGCTATACATCTGTTCCTTTCATTCACATGAGTTCTCTGCATATCTTAGCATGGCTTGGCTTCTACTACACCACATGTGACTTTCCTTGCAGAGCTTGTTGCAAGTGTTTTTACTACTTCACACTGTTTCCATGGGTTTGATACTGAAGAAGCAATGTTTCTGCACTGCCTCATGTTTTGTTCAAGTGTAGACCATGATTAGTGTAATCATACCTTTGGAAGAATAAATTGACATTAATTACAAACACTTTAACATTAGCAAACTTAGACAAGAAGTTCATTGTATATTCATTCAATCTGTACACTGTTTTGCTAACTTCTGGCTTGTCATAACAGTAAGGAATGGTAGATAACAATAGGTTTGTATGATCAACTGCTACAGTCCACTTTTATAAGTCTGGAAAAAAGTTGTTTTGCTTATGAATGTCATTTGTTCTTGCAAGGAGAATAACTACATTGTCCCATTTGAAATCACTAGTAAGTTCCAGTGCCCATTCAACTAAACCACTGAGGCATGCATTTGGTTTAACAACTGATGTTGTATAGTAATTGGGCCTTATAAAGTCATTTAGCAAATATGCACAGTTTTGCCCATGACTGTCTGATAGTAATAAGATTTTTTTCATTGGCTAACACACAGGTGGTTTTTCTGATGGATTTTTAGGAACATTGTCCCTTTTTACTGCTAGAGAAGATTTCTCTGTTTCATCAACTTTATCATTTGAGGCACTACAATGGTTGCTTGTATTCAGATGATATAACTGCTGAGAGATGAGATGTTTTGCTGACTTCCTGGGCAGGTGCCAAATTGTTCTGTCGATTTGGTTTCCACATTTATTCCTTTGACTTTTGGCAGACAATTTGACATTTTCAGCTTTCAGTATTTGCAGCTCTTCTAACAACACAATTATTTTTCCTTTGCTGTCTTTAGTGGTCACTTTTATGCAGTTATCACATCTACAACTCTTGTTTTGATTCTGCATTTGCAGAGTTGTAATGGTAAAAAGTTTTACATTGATTGATTGATTTATTGATCCACTTTCATCTATAGCTGCACAATGTGCAAGAGATATTTAGATTTTTATGTTAATATTATTATGAGATAAAAGCATATAATAACCTCACTGTAAGTGTATCAAGCACAGCAAGCTTCCATATGGAATGCAGCACATAATTTCTATGTTCTGAAAAAATAATCTCAAAAGACATTGTATTTTAATGTAGGACTGACACACTACTAACTTCCTAACATAACATTGCTCCATTTACCAGGCAAATGGAGTGTTGTGAATAAATCAGAATTGTGGGGATTTGTGCTCACTTGAATTACCTTTTTTATCAAAAGTGTTTTACTAAATTTGTTTACTCTGGTTTTAAATGTTTTATGTATATTGTTTTGGAGAAGATAATTTCATATTATTTACTCACAACAAATGAGACATAGCAGTGAGACCAAAGAAACAGAAACACATTCATTCTTACAGAAACACATTCATTCTTATACTCGTGACAAGAGTCACACTCTATGGTATTCAGGAGTTCACATTCTTACAACTTCTTCTGCAGCTTTACAACTCATGTTGAGTCTTGACCTCTTCAACTATCTCCTTCCATTCTTTGTGGATCCTTGCTAGCATGTTCCACTTCCTGTAGCCCATCTTCCAAAGGTGACTCTTCCATGACTCCATTCTCCCCTCTAGTTTTCGGTTGAACAGTTCCTCTCTGTCCACCTGGTGTTCATTGTGAAATCTTTTTTGGTATTTCTCTATCAGTCATCTGTGCCACACTCCATGTCCAGCCCATCTAATCCCTCACAACATGTCCTACCCACTTCAGCTTAGATGACTTCACAATTCTTGTAATTTAAGTTTCCTGTGATTTCCCTAAATCACTTCAGGCAAATGCCAGGATGGCTCCCTTGAAAGGGAATAGCTTACTTCCTTTCCCATCCTTCCCTAATCTTATGAGACTGATGACCTCACTGTTTGGTCCCCTACCGCAAATCAACCTACCAGTTGATTCTTGTAACAGGCTGATCTTTGTTGTAAAACTCCTCCATCCTTCCCTTTCACAAATTGGGCCAATGACTCTCCCAGGCATCCTTCTATCAAAGGCATGCAATGATTCACCATCCTTTGCTCTCCAGAGATGTATGTAAGCACTGATCTGATTAGCATTTTGCAGATGGTTAGTTTTGTGATTTGAGTCAGGAACCTTGAAGATAAGCTTTACTGGCTGCAATTAGTCTCTGATTTATTTCATAAGACCTTCATTTCAACAGGTTACAATCAAACCCAGTTACTTGAAATGACTGACTTCTTCAAAAGTAGAACTACCCATTATTATTTCAGCTGGTATTTTCTCGCTGTGCACTTTCCCAGCAGCTAGGTTTGTTTTCTGCTCATTGATATTTAGTTCTATATCCCTGCTGGCCTGTTTGAGTGTGGTGAATGTCTCCTTCACTACCATCAGAGTTCTTGCTACTGTGTTGACGTTGTCCACAAAGGCCAGTATCAGCACAGCTTTATAAAAAATTGTTCCCCTTTTCAGGTTATTTGATTCTCTCATCACCTTCTCTGAAACAGTGTTGAATAGGAGACATGCCTGTGCATCACCTTGCTGTACTCCATTTCTCATTTCCAAAGTATTGAACAACATTCCTCCAGTTTTTATCGCCCTTGCATTCCTCTCATTGCCATTCTTACTACCTTATCAGTTTCTTTGGAATATCCAATTCACCAAGAGCTTGATATAATTTCTCTCTGTCATACACTGCTTTAAAACTGTTAAAAAGATGATATGTTCTGAGCCCACATTCCTCTTTTTTTTACAGAATTTGTCATAGTGTAAATATGTAGTCGATAGTTAACTTACCAGAAATAAAGCCACATTAGTACTGCCCCATTTCCCTCTGTATTATTGGAAGGAGTCGGTCATACAGTGTGTTAGAGAGGATTTTATGTCCTGATAAAGCAGTGTGATCCGTCTACAGTTACTGCATTTCATCCAGTCTCCTTTCTTATATATATGGCATATTATTCTCTCTTTCCGTGTTTGAGGCATTTACTCTTCTTCCTGCCTTAGATAACCAGTTTCAAGATGTTCCTTTCCAATTCAGGGCCTTCTTCCTTGAAAATTTCTGCTGTAATGCCATATTTTCCTGTTGTCATGTTGTTCTTCAACTTTCTCATTGTAGTTCTTACATCTTCTATGTTAGGTGGATCCACACTATTATCTAGGTCCTCTTCCTCCTGTATTTATGCTGGATCCCTTGATACAACTGGTCTCAGGTTAAGGAGTTTATCAAAGTAGTGATGCCATCTCTAACATAGCTCCTTTTCTTCACTTTTAGTTTCACCCTCTTCATCTTTTATTAAATTTATCCTGCCTCCGAAAGGTTCCATACCATACTGACTTTTCTATAAAATTTTTGTGCCTCATTTTCACTTCTCAATAGCTCCATTTCTTCAATATTTGTCTTCATCCACTTCCTCTTTTTCCTTTGATAGGTCCTTTTTTCAGTTCTCCATTTTCTTTTACATTCTTTCATTATCCTCCTGCTACAATATGGTTGTAATGTCCTTCTATATGTCTCATTTTTTCATTTGTTACTGTTTCACATTTGGTATCAAACCACAATGTTATTTGTCTTACGTTGTTCCTGGGTGTTTTGCTTAGTGCTATCTGCACTGCTTTTTGTACCCTTTCCCACTGATCTTCAATGTTGTTACGTCATCCAACGTTTTCAAGGGACTGAATTATTATCTCCTGGTATCATTCCCTTGCTTCCTCTGATTCTAATGCTGCAATGTTATATTTCTGTATACTGGGCCACGCTCCTCTGACTGCCTTAGATATTCTTGCCCTCAATCGTACCCAAATTAGGAAGTGGTCTGTGTTGGTATTTGGACCTCTTAAACTCCTTACATACAGTAAGTCTGAACTGTGCCTTGTATCAGTTAGTAGGTGGTTGATCTGATTTATTGTATTTCCATCTGGTGCTTTCTATGTTCCTTTATGTATTTCCTTGTGTGGAAAAAATGTTGAGCCTACCACCATGTTTCTAGATGTTGCAAATAGTATCAACCTTGTCCCATTTTCATTACTTATGGCATGTTTACAATAGGTACCTATTGTTTTTTTTAAATGACAGAGCTGGAAGCTGCGGTAAGTAGAAACTCTTATCACCAGTAATCTCTCTCACATCAGAACATTTGTTATTAATGGACCGTCATGTAAGGCCACACACCACTTCTCTATAGATCTATTCTCTTCCCACTTGGGCATTTAAGTCTGGCTTCTATTTTTATATCATGCCCTGGGCATTCATCGTACACTCTTCCCACAGATTCTCAGAAAGGTTATTTCTCCTCATCTTCTTATTCTTCAGTTGGTGCATGGGCATTAATTATGGAGTAACTGCAGAATTTCCCTTTTATCCTAAGTGTTGATAGTCTTGCATTTATGGGGCTGAATACTATTACTAAGTGCTTTAGTTGGTGATGCACCACAAATCCTGTCCTGAACACTCATGATTCCTTTTTCTACAGCTATAAGATATGTTTGTTTCCACCTTTTGTAGGATTCCACTCCTGGCCCATCTTACTTCTTGTAATGCTATTATGCTCTGTTCCAGGTTCATTATTTGGTCTAGCATTACTTTGAGGGCTCCTGGGTGGCATATCTCATATTTCAAGTATCAATGAATAAATCTGATATACACTCTATATTATTTTCTTCATTTTCTGACTTTTCTTGTTTTCATTGTTTGGTTGACCATCCCCTATAACCTTGTCTATGTCATGTCTGTCATCCTTCATCCACCCAGCTTTTCTTTGTTGAAGTTTCATAAAACATATTTTTTACAGAGTGGTCTGTCAACCCTACATTCAACCTCTTCAGGAGCACGGGTAAGTTTTATTCAGTGTTTTCTTCCCTCAGCCTTTGGAGACCCAACTCACAGCTGCAAGGCAGCAGTCTGCTAGTTTTGGTCCACCCTGGGTACTTTATTTTCCCAGTGTCCACCATATATGGTGAATGTTCCCATATCTGCTAGTTGGCGAGGCTCCTGATGGGAGACAAGCAACTCCACACAACACACGAATATAATATGAAGTTATCTTCTTCAAAACAATGCAAATGAAACATGTAAAAACAGAGTAAACAAATCTAGTAACACACTTTTGATAAAAAAAAGGGTAATTTAATTGAGCACAAGTCTTCACAATTTTGATTTACTCATGATGCACCGATATCACAACAAATGAAACATGGCAATGAGACCAAAGAAATAGAAACACATTCATTCTTACACTCATGACAGCTCAGTCACATTGCGTGGTATTCAAAAGTTCACATTCTTACAGTACTAGTCGCAAATAACTAGATCAATGGCATCTATTTAAGTTAATGGCAGTAATGGTATGTAAATAAATAAACAAGTTCTAACACTACTGTACCAGTTGTCAGATGCAATGGATTTGCAACAAATTCATCAGATGATTAATTACTGAAAGAACAATTCTGATGATTCTCATTAGAATTTAGGACAGAGGAACAGATTTTAGTTTAGAACACAACTTAAGTTCATTTAAAGCACTATATTCTCAATTGTAATGTGTATGAAATTACTAAGTGGTCAATCTGCAAAACTTAAAGAAGCCTAACTAAGGTACAGCAGTTCTTCATCATGTTCCCATAGCTGTTGACATGTAGAAAAATGTTGCTAATGCCTCAACCTTCATCAGTGAGCAACTCCACACTTACTTTTTCTCCTTAAGAAATGAGATTGTCATCTACAGACATATTCCCCATTTTCCCTATTTACGTATGCTCAGTACTCTTCTCACACATCTGCTCATAATCATATGCAGTTACTCTTTACTGCGCATGCCTGTCTAACAAGAAGCAGACCGAGTGAAGTGAGACAGTGGTTAACACACTAGACTGGCATTTGGGAGGTTGTAGAGAGCTTCAGGGAGAGCATTAGGGAACGATTGACAAGATTGGGGGAAAGAAATGCAATAGAAGAAGAATGGGTGGCTTTGAGAGATGAAATAGTGAAGGTAGCAGAGGATTAAGTAGGTATAAAGACAAGGGCTAATAGAAATCCTTGGATGACAGAAGACATGTTGAATTTAATTGATGAAAGGAGAAAATGCAAAACTGCAGTAAATGAAGCAGGCAAAAAGGAATACAAACATCTCAAAAATGAGATCAACAGGAAGTGCAAAATGGGTAAACAGGGATGGCTAGGGGACAAATGTAAGGATGTAGAAGTGCATATCACTAGGTATAAGATAGATACTGCCTACAGGAAAATTAAAAGAGATCTTTGGAGAAAAGAGAACGACTTCCATGAATATCAAGAGCTCAGATGGAAACCCAGTACTAAGCAAAGAAGGGAAAGCAGAAAGGTGGATGGAGTATATAGAGGGTCTATACAAGGGCGATGTTCTTGAGGACAATATTATAGAAATGGAAGAGAATGTAGCTGAAGATGAAATACGAGATATGATACTGTGTGAAGAGTTTGACAGAGCACTGAAAGACCTAAGTCGAAACAAGGGAGTAGACAACATCCCATTAGAACTAATGATAACCTTGGGAGAGCCAGGCCTAACAAAACTCTACCATCTAGTGAGCAAGATGTATGAGACAGGCGAAATACCCTCAGACTTCAAGAAGAATGTAATAATTCCAATCCCTAAAGGCAGGTGTTGACGGATGGGAAAATTACCGAACTATCAGTATTATAAGACACAGCTGCAAAATTCTAACACAAATTCTTTACAGACAAATTGAAAAACTGGTAGAAGCTGACCTCAGGGAAGATCAGTCTGGTTTCCGTAGAAATATTGGAACACGCGAGGCAATACTGACACTACGACTTATCTTAGAAAATAGATTAAGGAAAGACAAACCTACGTTTCTAGCATTTGTAGACTTAGAGAAAGCTTTTGACAATGTTGACTGGAATACGCTCTTTCAAATTCTGAAGGTGGCAGGGGTAAAATATAGGGAGCGAAAGGCTATTTACAATTTGTACAGAAACCAGATGGCAGTTATAAGAGTCAAGGGACATGAAAGGGAAGCAGTGGTTGGGAAGGGTGTGAGACAGGGTTGTAGCCTATCCCTGATATTCAATCTGTATATTGAGCAAGCAGTAAAGGAAACAAAAGAAAAATTCGGAGTAGGAATTAAAATCCATGGAGAAGAAATAAAAACTTTGAGGTTCACCGACAACATTGTAATTCTGTCAGAGAGAGTAAAGGACCTGGAAGAGCAGTTGAACAGAATGTACAGTGTCTTGAAAGGAGGATATAAGATGAACATCAACAAAAGCAAAACGAGGATAATGGAATGTAGTCGAATTAAATCGGGTGTTGCTGCTGGAATTAGATTAGGAAATGAGACACTTAAAGTAGTCAAGGAGTTTTGCTATTTGGGGAGCAAAATAACTTATGATGGTCGAAGTAGAGAGGATCTAAAATGTAGACTGGCAGTGGCAAGGTTAGTGTTTCTGAAGAAAAGAAATTTGTTAACATCGAGTATAGATTTAAGTGTCAAGAAGTCGTTTCTGAAAGTATTTGTATGGAGTGTAGCCATGTATGGAAGTGAAACGTAGACAATAAATAGTTTGGACAAGAAGAGAATAGAAGCTTTTGAAATGTGGTGCTACAGAAGAATGCTCGTAAAAAACAAAAAAGAAGCCATGGACAGGCTAACATGTTACTTTGATGACAATGACTTAATAATAAAAACTGAAAAAACTGTAGCTCACAGCACAAACAAAAAATCTGATATCACCCTATCTAGAGCTATATGGACAGACAATTGCGAAAACAGCCTGTACCAAATTTCTCAGACTTCATCTACGAGAGAACTTGAAATGGAAAGCACATATTGAGCAAATTAAAAAAAAAAAAAATTAAGTACTTCTTGTTTTGTGTTACATACATTAAAAAATTGTACCAGCTACAACACACTTCAGTGTGTATATTATGCGATAATTAAATGATTCAATATACATATATATATATGTCTAATTTTCAGACTTGTGAATTTTTGTCAGCCATATAATCACTGTGTCACAGCAGGACACACAGACAGAATTATTGGCAATATTTATCCTGGTGTAGTTTTTATCTATGCCACATTAGGACATGGAATGAACATTTGGGCAAGAATGGGCATACCTTGCAGTGACTTGGTTGTGCCACCATTGCCTCAGTTGCCCAGTCTCTTTATTTCTGCCAATTTTTGTAAGATGTATGGTCATAATTCTCATTATATGTTCTCCAACTAATGTTTTACATTTGAAAATGACAACATAGTTTGTTGAAGCTGGTAATTTATCCCCTTTGTTAAAGAAAATAAATTATGTATTGTGACTATGGCTTCACTATTGTAGTGTCAAATAAATTTTTAAAATGACCATGGATTATTTTCCAATTTGTATCAAATCTCAGAAATTTCAGTTTTAAAATCTATGAACTGGACAGAACACATCAAGTTTTATTGTAGGCACTCCATCCTTATTGTTAACACAAGGAACAGAAAGAAGCTGATGGGATCCAATTACAATTTTAGTGGCAAGCTTCTGGATCTTGTTATATTATGAAACTGTTTGGGGCTAATATTATGAAGCAATACAAAGTCTAATGAAGTTGTGAAATCAGCAATAGGAGTGTCATATTGAAGACTTAAATTGTTGGGAAGATTTTGGAAAAGTTCCATGTATCTGAAAAGATGTCATCCATGATGTGAAGCATATAACTTTTGAACCCTTCTTTTTCCTAGTTATCTAATCATCTTCATTCAATATTTCTGCTAGTTGCATGACAAATACAGTATCCATTGAATCCATGCCTATGCACACAACAGATAGATAACTGTTATTTTCTGCTATGTATGAATTTGTTTAAGCAAATATTAAAGCAGCAATGGAAGACAAACACTTGTAACTGAGTAAAAAGCACCTTTTTCCTTTTTAATGGTATTTATACTCATTTTGTATGAAGGAATATTAGGGTGCAACATTGCACCAAGAATGATGTATTTAGAGGCAGAGCACAAGCAACTTGGAGGCAGGAGGAGGGTTGGAAGGAATAGATGCTACACCAAGATCTGGACCGTGTACTGAACACCAGGTCAGAGAAAGGGGGGGAGGAGATATAATTCCAGTCCAGCTCCTAGACAATCAGTTCATCAGAGCACCTCATGATGGAAATGTGCCCATGGACACTGATTTTACCCATGAACTATTTCTTCACTTTAAAAACCAATGTCACATTTTACCACATGTCTGCAGTCAATGCAAATAGAAGAGATACATAGATTATTCCCTGGAGAGAACTGGCAGTAACTTTAAAATATCTTTTAGAGTGGCAATCTCATTTTAAAATAGCCTATGTATGGGTACAGTTGGTTCTCCATGAAACTGCAGAAGTTCTGAAGCAGTCTAAACACAGCACTGGATGCATAAAGGGAACCAGAAGGGAGGAGGAGGAATTACAGCATATGTGGGCATAAGGACAGGTAATAAATATGACACTGGAACTATAATATTAAGCATTAGTAAATTATAAAAAGAAAAATATGGATCTTGTTTGTTATTTAATTCTACAATTCTTAACTTGATACTCACCAGACACATAAGTACACTCCCTTAAACATTCACAATAATGCACTTTATGAATAAATAATCAGTTTTTCACCAAGAAATAATGCAAGGATCCATCACCATTACAAATTATGTGGGCACTACATCATGTCAGTTTTAGGTAGGGTGTGTTTTACATCTGTAGTCATGTAAGATACTGGCCTGATCTACCACTGCCATCTGCAGCAAACAATTTCACTGCAGTCACTAACAAATGCTTCATGTACTCCAGTTTGTTTTGTGTTGCGGATTGCTTATTTTTTTCCTCATTTTGAAATGAATGAAGAGACTATTCCTGTTGCATAAAGGGATTTAAATGGGACTCTCACAACAGTATAAGGAACCAATGACCCCTATGACTGTTATTTCAGTTCTGCTTTCATGGAAACACAGAATGTGGATGAATGACAACAGCCCTTCGAGAAGGGGTCGATCTAATTTCCCACACCACTCCTCTCTCCTTGGGCAGTCTAATTTCTAATTTGTTTGTGGTCACAGCCAACTTCCACAATGTAGTGTACACATAATACCTGATTTTGTTGACAAATTGAGCAGCTATACATAATACAGATTAAAGGGTACTGAGAATCACAGCAATGCGCAAAGGTATGGTATGTGCATAGAATATTCAAATAAACTAATTATCACATTACTGGGTAAGAAAATAATAGTAAATCTACAATTTATTAAAGAAAATGATACAATGTTCAAACCCTAATGCCAACACAGGATTTAAAAAATAAATGAGTTTTCCACATAGCTCCAGCAGACTGCATTTCTCATTGTTGTATTCTTCTGTCTTTCTGGACAATACCTGCATGCAAACATTGGCTGATACGTTCTGGATTATGCTGCTTCCATTTTCCCTTGGCACATCCTGTAGTGTTTTGCTCTGTTAGATGTGAAAGCCTCTAGACCTTACATCAAAATAGACTAAAGATGGTGTTCCAAGCAAAGTACTTAAATCTTGTGCTGAACAGATAGCACCTCACCTGCCTACTACTCCCACCCCAGCCCAAAGTAATCTTCTTTATCAGTCAATGAGACACGACATATTTCCAGAAAGACTGAAATACAGACAAGTAATATCCATTTACAAAAATGGAAATAAGGAAGTGACCTCTAAATTATAGACCTATCTCCCTTCTTTCTGTTCTCTAAACTTACGGGAAGATAGCCTACAACAGTATACTCAGCCTCTTTCCTAATAATAATTTATTTATTTTATTTAATCTATCAGTAACATCTCAGACTGGCTTCACTGGAGGATTCTCACTAGTGAAAGCAAAATATCATCTCATCAATTTACTTCTGGAAGAATCAAACAAGAAATAATGTGCTATTAGCATTTTTGTCACCTTTTGGAAGCCTTCAATTGTGTACAATGCAACATTTTACTAGTGAAATTAAAATGTTATGGAATGAATGGTAAGCCTCCTGTATCATAAAATCATACCTCTTGAAAAGAAAACAGAGTTGAGAAACGTAAATATTGTATCCTCAAGATTCAATACTTGGACATCTTCTGTTCTGACTGATGTTTTCTGGCCACTGAAGGACCCTTCAAAATTTTTCATTTTTTCCCATTATACTGGTTAATTAATACATGACTCACACACATCCATATAAAACAGTCAGTAAAACACTGGAACATGGTTAACATTTAAGACATAGCAGCATGCTGCCATAATGCTGCCCATAATACTCAAACTGACAGTTAGCTGAAATAATCAAAACTAAAAATTCAAAAACACAGCTAATGAGAAAACATCTGAAATGATGCAAGATTTTATTACAATAGGAATGTTACAACCAGCTTAATAATAGTAGTATGTGACGTGGAGATATTTATGTTTTAATTAGGAGTGGCTATCAGAACTGAGTCAAAGGTGACTGGAGCACAGGTAAGCCAGATGGCACAGACACAGCCAGGGGCCTCCAGTACTGCCAGTCACTATGAATTTGTTTTGACATAATGATAATGTAAAACCAATTGATTTGAAGATACCGGGCCTTGGCAATATAGTTTGATTCTATCATAATCAGTTCCCCTTTATTAGTGGTTGTATCTAAGATCTCAAAGTGTGATTGTGTTGAAAAATTTATTAGGCAGAATTCACAGGTCAGAGTGCAGCATATAGATCACAACATTAGAGGTAAAGACAAGTTAGTTCACACACACACACACACACACACACACACACACACACACACACACACACACACACACCTGTAAACTCTGGTGCCTGCTGTAACAGTGAGTTATGACTGAGAGTATGTTGTTCAAGTAGGGTCTGTCATTCCATTTTCTCTCAGAGTCAGCCAATGTAATTTTGTTGTATTCTGCACCAGTTCAACTGTATGACCTGCAGGTTAATTTAATTTGACCATAGGAGGATGTAGGAAATGTTACAATTTGGTTTCCAGCAAACATCCTGAGTCTTATTGGCTTTACAAAATGCAGTATTATGCAGTTTCAAAGAAATGTAAATGATTTAGAGGTCCAAGAAGTAGAGCTCAATGAGTATATAATAAACAACATTAAATTACTAGGCATCCAGATATGCATAGCAAACCAAAGTGGCACTATCATGTACACAAGTTAATTAAAAAGCTTGGTTCTGCCTGCTTTGAACTTAGAAATCAATCTGATTGTGTTGACCAGCAAATGGTATTCTTAGCACACTTTCATTTACTACTGTCATATGACATTAGCTGTGAAAATCTAGCAAAGGTCAAGAAAATATTTATATGCTGTAGGAATATTGTGTAAAATTGATAACCTAACATCTTGTAGATGCCCCTACAGTGACCTAGGAATTCTCACTCTTTTGTGCCAATACATATACCGCATAAAGATGTTTTTGTTTAATAAGAAGACTAAATTATGTGAACTGTAAAATTCACAATCACATAACTAATGTAAAAATAATTTTCGTGTGGATGATCCATATGGAATGGAGTATTATATTCTTGTTGGATAAGTATACAATAGGCCATTGGTAGACATCAGGCAGGACTCTGGAAAGCAGGAGATTTCTGACAATGATGTGGTGTTAGATATTTAAACTGTTCACAAGTTGAGGTTGCCTCTCACAACACTAAACACTCAGTGTACAGTTTTAAAACACAGGTTACAGTGAACATTGCATACTGATGAGTCATTTCATCAACATAGAAAACTGTGCACCGGAGCCCACCATGCCCATGTAAAAAGATCCATAAGGCATTAAATACAGGTACCCATATTGATGCAGTGTTCTGATTTCCAGAAGGCATTCACTAGGATTCCTCAGCATCATCTGGTGATATTTGAAATCACAAAATCGCAGACCAGGTTTGTGTTTGGATGTAGGGCTTCCTAGTTGAGGAAACTCAATGTGTAAAGCTTATGGTGTGAAATCACCAGATGTAAAAGTAATTTTGTGAGTAACCAAAGAGTGTGTTATGGGATTGTTACTGTTCTTTCAAAATATGGGGAAGGTCCATGAGGCTGTTCACAGGTGATGCTGATAGAAGTGGGAAAATCATAACACCAAATGTACTAACAAATCTGGAAGGCAGAGGATTGGCACTTGGTGCAGGGACTGGCAGATACTCTCCAACATAAACAAATGTAATTTATTGTACATGTAAAGATGAAAAACCCAGTATTGTTTAATAGATTATTGACAATGGATATGTGGAGACAGTAACGTTACAATACGAAAGTGTGGCACACTTCTGGCACCTGCTACTAGTGTTACATTATAGCTGATGATTTTGCTACAGCAGCTGGTCATCCACAACATGGTGGCATTGCAGCAATATGACGTACAGGTTTGTGTCAACTTCATTAAGTAACACTACCATAGTAGCAGCCCAATGAACTACCTCTGGGGCACCTTTCATATGCGTCCATCCAGCCACCAGATATTTTTGAGCCAGTGGCCATCGTAACCAGATAAAAGCCCCACACTGCTCAATCGAGCCTTCCATTGCATTTATTATCCATACAGCATCCATTGGACAGCAATCACTAAATGCAACTCATATGCATAGGCATGTGGTATGTAGCTCCGAGTTGCCCAGTAGTTAATGCTGTAGATTCAAATGTAAGCGGATATGTGTGATGTCCTTAGGTTAGTTAGGTTTAAGTAGTTCTAAGTCCAGGGGACTGATGACCTTAGATGTTAAGTCCCATAGTACTCAGAGCCATTTTCAAATGTAAGCTGAGCTGTGAGCTCTAGACTGCCAGCAGCTCCAGTGTCACTGAATCAGAGTCAGCTGTGTCCAGCATAGTGTTGCTTCAGTCATGGCTTAATCTACCATTGGTCCTGTTGCCTCAGTGCACCCTCACTTCACTTGAGCCAGAGGCTGATGCCTGATGTCAATTCCCAATCATGCCTGTGGAACATGTATGACTGCCCATCTGTGGCAAATGTACCTTAGATCCTGTGTTGAAACAACAGTTCAGCCCAGCTTTTGACATCTTGAGGATAGGTTCCTGATCTCCAAAATTGTTGTTGAGCCTACAAAACTCCAGAAGCAGAATGGCTATGCAGTCCTGACAAACTGGAAGAACAGCTTCTTATCCTTCCTGTAGTAGTCATACCATGATGTGAACATTACAGTAACAACCATAAAATATCTCAGAATACCTGTGTGGAATGGCCAAAAGTGGAATGACCACATAAAACTAGTTATACAAAAGCAGTTGCTCAGCTTATAATCACTGAAACAATCTTAAGGAAATGTAATTCACCCATGAAAGAGGCAGCTTACAAAACCACCATTAAAGTGATTCCTGAGTACATTTTGTCAATCTCGTGTCCTTACCAGGAAAGGTTAAAAGATGTGATGAGAATATCCAGGGAAGAGAGGTATCTTTTATAATACATTTTTTAAGCAATCATAAGTGATGCTCATAAAAAGTCACTGGTAGGAACACCACACAAGCCAAAATGGTGAAACTGTATAAATTTTAGTTCATATGAAGGCTTGATGAAAACTTTTTCTCTGTGCATAGTTCTTCAATGGTACATAAAGGTGGGGAAATGATAGAGGCACCTTAACTGAGAACATAAATATATATGTAGGGTAGTTCCTAATATGGGGGATCAGGTAATAGCTACATCATGGCCTTGTAGTTTAAATAGGCCACAAAAATTCCTCTACCCTCTAAAGAAGAACTGACATCTAATAGTCCAGTGATAACAACAAGTATTCTCATATGTACTCCCCAATACATCACTTCACTCTCATTGTGAGTTCTGGCTTGATCTGCTCAGATTCTTTCTCTCCATTCTGGCCTTTCCACTAATTGTACACATGTCTGTCCAGTTCTCATGCTAATAGTCATCCCATTGTGTGAAAATAGGAATCAAATCCTTAGTCTTCATGAATTCCAATGAAATAGCAGCTATGATGGTCAAATTCATTACAAGACATTATGTGTCCTTATTTGAAGCAACACACCACGGCAATACATATAGCGACCTGAATCTTCCATAAATGAACTGACAGTTGTTATAGCTGTGAACTGTTTTATAGAGCTAAATTTACAGCTGTCTTGTATCTGCACAGAAATAGCATCTACAATGTTTATATAACCAGCAGAATAATGGTGTATGTCATAACAGAGCACAAAGTCAGGAAAAAAATACAAAAATTAAGGAAAAAGAGCCAACATGCCTAGATGAGATCCCAAGTTCTGTTCTGAAGGCATGTGTACACAGACCATGATGCTCAAATTTTAATACCGAAAGGTTTTTCTACATAAATAAATTTTATATATATTTACAAACTATGTAGAAAAGCTAATCCAGTGGAAATAGATAGTTTCTTAAAACTCATTAAGGAACAAGAGTGGTACCAGTAGGATATTTATAGTCCTGATAACATGGATGACAAATATAATGATTTCCTTAACACATTCTTTGAAAGTTTCTTTCCATTGGAATATTCTAAACAGGATACTAGCAGTAAAAGGCCATCTGGGACGCTGACTAGTGGGCTAAGGATATCATGTGGAAGAAAAAGTATTGTAAGGTGCTTATCTACCCCTTACATTATTCTTATAATTTGTTTTTGAAATTTGAATGTTTTGATTGCATCTCCAGAATTTCCCGAGAACATAATCCCATACCGGAGGTGAGAGTGTACAACAGCATAATATACACACCAAAGGGTGTTGTAGCTGGTACAATTTTTTAATGTATGTAACACAAAACAAGAAGTACTTAATTTTTTGTTAATTCACTCAATATGTGCTTTCCATTTCAAGTTGTCTTGTAGATGAAGTCCAAGAAATTTGGTACAGGCTGTTTTGGCAATTGTCTGTCCATATAGCTCTAGATTGGGTGATATCAGATTTTTTGTTTGTGATGTTTGTATATCCATAGCTACAGTTTTTTCAGTGTTTATTATTAAGTCATTGTCATCAAAGTAATGTGTTAGCCTATCAGTGGCTTCTTTTATGTTTTTCACAAGAGTTTCTTTTGAATTTCCTGTAATTAGAACACTCGTATAATCAGCAAATTGACATATTTTACTGCTGTCATTGCTTATGTTTAGGTCATTTACATAGAGTAAGAACAGAACAGGACCCATTACTGATCCTTGTGGCACTCCATATCTAACAGTGAGCAGTTTGGAATTATATTTCCTAATGACATTGTCCCTTTCTTGATCTATTTACACATATTGTTCCCTGTTCTTAAGATAAGGGCTGAGCCAGTTGTTAGCTGTTTCCCTAATGCCAAGATTTTCTAGCTTGGGTAGCAATTTGTCATGATTTTTGGTGTCAAATGCCTTTGACAAATCTAAAAATATGACCATGGTAAGTTTTTTGTTGTCTAATGCTATCAGTGCCTCTAATAGAAAGGAGTGAACCGCTGATTCGGTCGAACGGTTTGCTCTAAATCCATGTTGAGATTCTGACAGAATGCCATTATCCTCTAAGAAGTCTGATTAGCCTCTTATTGAAAAGCCTTTCTAATATTTTTGAGAAAACAGACAGAAGTGCCAGTGGTCTGTAGCTGGAAATATCATCTTTGTTTCCTTTCTTGTCTAATGGCTTTACTTTTGCTATTTTCAAACATGAAGGAAAAGTTCCTGCAGCAAAAGATATGTTACATAGGTGGGTTAAGGGCTCAGTGACCAAGTCCCCACATTTCTTTATAATGAAATCAGGCATATCTACACCTGCAGAGTGTTTCATTTTGAGACCTTTTATTGTAACCTGTACTTCTTCTACATTTGTTGGGTAGAGAAACATTGATCTGCGTGAGACTTTTTTCCCTGTTTCTGTATGCTGTTCTCTATTAGAGGTCTGTTGTAGTAGTTTCTCTGTTACATTTATAAAATAGTTATTAAACATATTAGCTACTTCCTGTGGGTTATGAACATTTTCCAAGCCAGCCTGTAACACTATATTATTAACTCTATTTTTGTATGAGTTGGTTTCTTTCTTTACAACTTGCCAGATTGCTTTGGTTCTGTTTGAAGCATCTTCTATGTATTTGTCATTGTCTCGTTTCTTTGCCTCCTTTATTATTTTATCTAAGATAGATGAAATGGATCAATAAATCAATCAAAATGTCATTAGGAAGGCAAAGGGTATGTGGTATGCAAATAGAATAGCTAAGACACAAGATAAAGTTAAAACTGTATGGTCGTCATGAAGAGATGTGTCTGACACCAGAACAAGGTCAGTTCGTAGTAAAAATGTTTCTGTTATTGATAAGTCAGAAAGATGTACAGTATATAACAATCACTTTCTGACAATTGCTGGTGAATTAAATAAAAACTTAGTTCCTACATGGAATCATGTAACTTAACTCTCTTGAAAAATGCCTTTCCAAGACTGATGTCTGAAATACTCCTATGTGGTATTGGCAAGGCAGAGACTGAGTCAGTAATTAAATCACTGAATGCTATGGGCTCTTATGGATTGATGGAGTAACTAACAGAATAATAAAGCCCTGTACTTAGCCATAGTTATAATTTTTCCTTCAAGAACGGTCAGTTTCCTGTGAAAATGCTGTATTGCCTTTTATCTGAGAGGTACTGGATGGATTAAACAAAAGGTTCCAAATGTTAGGCATCTTTTTTGGTTTAACTAAGGCATTTGATTGTGTTGATCACAAAATATTGCTGCAGAAGTTTGACCATGGAATATGGGGAGTAGCTCACAATTGGTAAACATCTTACTTTAATAACAGATAGGAAGAGATTTTTTTCCACAGTGGTGAGAACTGGTATGCCCCACGGATCAGTGCTGGGCCACTGCTGTTCCTTATGAATATAAGTGATATGCCCTCAAGTATTATACGTGATCCTAAAATATTTCTGTTTGCTGACCACACTAGTTTGGTAGTACATGATGTTGTGTGCAGTGTTGGCACCATTTCAAATATTGTAGCTCAAGACATAAAAGTTCAAGGTTTTTAGAAAATAAGTTAATGTTAAATCACAGTTTTTATAGTTTCTACCACACAATTCAACAAAACCTGATATTTTAATTTCACAGAATGGGCATATGATTGGTGTAAGTGAACAGTTCAGACTTCTAGGTGTTCAGAGAGATAGTAAGCTCATGATCAGGATCTTGTTCAAAGACTTAATGTTGCCATTTTTATTGTTCGAAGGGTACCTGAATAAGTGATAGTGTGATGTGAAAAGTAGTCTACTTTGCTTATTTTCATTTGCTTACCCGACGCATGGTATTACATTTCGTTATATTTTGGTGTAACTCTTTCCCATCTAAAAGAATATTTTTGGCTCAGAAATGGGCGGTTTGGGCAATAAGTGGTGTAAGTTTGTAAACCCCTGTTCATGAGTCTGGGTATTCTGACATTGGCCTCTCAACATGTACAATCTTTACTGTGATTTATTATTAACAATATCAGCTTATTCCTGAGAATCATCAGCTTTTATTGAGTTAATACTAGGCAGAAATACAATCTGCATTTGGATTGCACTTCCTTCACTCTTGTGCAGAAAGGCCTGCAGCAGACTGTTACATCCATTTTCAATGAGCTGCCACAAGAATTTTTAAAAAAACTTAGCAGTAGTCCATGCACTTTCACACTGGAACTGAAGAGTTTCCTCATGAGTCACTATTCTGTCAACGAGTTACTTGAAAAATTAAGCTGCTTCCTGTGTTATATTATTGACTGCGTTTGCATAAGCTTATGGCTTGTCTTTTTCTGGGTTCATAAAGATTTGATTTTATTTGTTATCATTTTTATGTATACTGACACATTCCTCAATTTAGTTCTATGGAACCAGACATGTTAAATAAAAATAAATAAAAACAGCCCACAAACTCCATTATCAAGTACTATATCTGAATCTTTTGGTTTGGGTATTTTAGGAAAATCTAAGCACTCATAAAATGCGTCACAACTGGAAAGAGATAAGGCAGAAAATACCGAAAAAACAGACACATTCTCAAAACTAATAGAATCAATCATGAGAGGCAGACTGTAAGTTACCCAAACCTCAGTTTGACCTCCAAGGTAGTTAAAATAGAATAGCAGCCATAACAGGGTTCTCAACAGTATTACATGAAGCTCTCAACTGAAATAACTGTATTGCAAGCATATTTACTTGTCCAAGGTTTGCTGCACTGTCGAACACAATACACTATTAAATTAGAAGCACTAAACATAAGAGCAGCAGATAATGACTGGTTCCAGCTATACCTGAAAAGTAAGGGTGCAAAAAGTAAAAACGGACTAAACTTCTGATAGTGTTAAATTTTTTATGAAACAATTATCAGACCCAATACATATCAATATGAATTTTCCTCCACAGGGGAGTATATTAGGATCAAGTCTCTCCTTAATATATATCAATGACTTTCCATATAATGTAAGACATAGAGGAAAAGGTCTATAGCTTTTAACTAATATTGTGTTTATACTGGTTGCTGGTGAGGAGGAAAGTTAGTTATTAGTATTTTATTAATGATCTCATTCATAAGCAGCCATATCACAGTCATCACAGTCTCTCAAGAAAGTTATAATTAAGCTTTACTTGTTTAATCAGAATAGGACGATGACTCTCCTTGCCCGCAGTCTTGATGATTCAAAGTGAACTGCAATCCTGTGTAGACAAAATATCTTGGTTTTCTTGCGTTGCATAGTCAGTCGGGAATCCTCAGATCAGGCGGAAAGTTTGCTTTGATAGAGTTTAACTATCCGATGAAATAATGGAGCTCTTGGATCTAATAATTGCAGGTTCGTTTCCAATTCATCGGAAGTTCCCTTCTGATTACCAATGAAACGACACCTCCATGCAAATTTCCAATTAGAGAATACATATATAATGAAAGTCCTTACACACCTTTGATGTAAATGCTCAGTATATATTTTCTTGAGTGGCATACATTACAATTATTCAATGCGGCTATTCGGCACGGAGAAGATGCTAGAAGTCCTCTTAACACATTGTGAGATGGTTACAAAACAAATAGAAACTCTAAAAAAAATGCGCAGGGAAAGTCGGCCTGCAAATATCATTTGTAAAGACAGTGTTTACAACAACAAATCTAGAAATTTTCAAATTGCAAACCACATACAGTGAAATTAACAGAGATCCACACTTTAAATATCTAGGAGAAATTATCTCTGCAAAATGTGCACAACAAGAAAGCATACAAAAAGCTCGTAAAGATTTAGGATTAGTGGAAAACTTCTATAATAAAAATGCTTATCTTTAAATGCCAAAATTAGACATTAGAAAACAGTAATTAAACCATCAATGTTATATGCTAGCAAAACCTTTGTACTAAACGGGAAAACTAGCATAGGAAATCTAAAGAAAGAAGAAAGAAAAATAATTAGGAACATTTTGGGACCAAGATGGGCCGAGAATGGATATAGGCAACAGAAAACGTGCAAAATTGAAGAACATTCTAACATGGGGGCAGACTTGAGGAAAAGACGCCTCAAATTCTAAGGCCACATAATTAGACTTCCCGAACACAGACTAACAAAAACAATAGTAAAACACGTAGATTCCCTCGCTAATGGAGGAGAATGGATCCAGAATGTTAAAAAAAGTCTTGGAATTAGCCAAAATCACCAAAGAAGGAATAGACGTAAGGAACAATTTTAGAATAAAAGTAGAAAACTGGGAGGTTAAACCAGAGACAAAAGCCCGAACAACCGTAACAAAATGGGGCGAAGAAAGAAGAGCTAAATTTTCGCAAACAATGAAAAACTGGTGGGCAAATAAAGAGGAATCAGAAGAACGGAAGATGAACTATCTTTACTTAGCGTCTTCCACTCTGGGATCTTTGCGACTAATAATAATAATAATAATAATAATAATAATAAGTTTTATATATTCTTCATATAACAACCAGAAAATTACAAACACGAGTTTCAGTAAATACGAACAAGTTTCACAAGACAGCACCGTTAATTAATCAAAGTGCCTGGCAACGTAAAACATGCCGTAACAGGCGTGAATCGATCATTTTATCACCGCTTCATGTCTGAAAGGTCTTTATTACTGTCGATTTCGTATAATACTTATGACAATGAAACAGCTGGCTTTCTAAAACAGTGCTATGCTGTAGTTCGACAGCTACTTCAGAACAGATGTCAACGAGTCGTCTGTGCTCTTTGGAGCCCCCCAGGATTCAGTCTTTAGTCCACTGCTATATATAAATGATATTGCGTCGGTGCTTCATTCTTGTAAACACCATTTTTATTCTGGCGACATTTAGCTGCATTTAAGCGCCAGCCCTCATTACGGTGCTGGTACCATATTATATTTGAATGATAATCATTGTTCAGTACCACAATAGGTACGAAAGCGTGGTCTTGAACTAAACCCTGTCACAGGTCATCCCAAAATCATAGCGGAAGTTGATCCGCGGATATTTTCGTGAAAATTGCCATGATTTGTTCTTAATAGTATCCACGTAACCTACTGAAAAATTAGCAATATGCCTCACCTTAACTTTCGATGGGCTTTTAAAGTGGGAATAGTGGGGATGACTCTCATGCACACCAACTGATAGAGAACAATCTGAGGCAATAATCATAAAGTCATCAATAATGCTGAAGCATCGTGGAAAAAGTAGCGTAACTGACGTATAGGAGAGACAAAATACGACGTATCTCAAGTCCGTGCTGACGAATTAAAGGACTTTTCCTCATTCGGAGCCAGCTCTCACATTGCGGTAAATAATCAGCAGTAGGACACTATCTTATCGACGGACGCGTCTTCCTTAAAACACAATACGTTGAGCAATCATTATAATCTCTTCTGAGGCAGCAAGTCAAGCCAGAGCAAGCATCGGTGTGGTAAAAAAGTTGTCAGTACTATCAACCTAGTTCTCACAGACATATTCAATCTCACTCTTGTTTGTGTTCCACATCCTATTGGGTGGAAGCAAAGTTTAATTCGTCCAGTAGACGAAATGAGAACCCAAAATTGCCATACATCTATAGTCCGATCAACATATTATCCACCATTTCAGAAGCCTTTACGTACATTGTTCAAGAACGGCTGGTTGACTGCCTTAAAACTACACTACTGGCCATTAAAATTGCTACTACAAGAAGAAATGCAGATGATAAACGGGTATTCATTGGACAAATATATTATACTAGAACTGATATGTGATTACATTTTCACGCAATTTGGTTGCATCGATCCTGAGAAATCAGTACCGAGAACAACCACCTCTGGCCGTAGGGCCTAATAACGGCCTTGATACTCCTGGGCATTGAGTCAAACAGAACTTGGATGGCATGTACAGGTACAGCTGCCCATGCAGCTACAACACGATACCACAGTTCATCAAGAATAGTGACTGGCGTATTGTGACGAGCCAGTTGCTCGGCCACCATTGACCACACGTTATCAATTGGTGAGAGATCTGGAGAATGTGCTGGCCAGGGCAGCAGTCGAACATTTTCTGTATCCAGAAAGGCCCGTACAGTACCTGCAACATGCGGTCGTGGATTATCCTGCTGAAATGTAGGGTTTCGCAGGAATCAAATGAAGGGTAGAGCCAAGGGTCGTAACACATCTGAAATGTAACGTCCACTGCTCAAAGTGCCGTCAATGCGAACAAGAGGTGACCGAGAATTGTAACCAGTGGCACCCCATACCATCACGCCGGGTGATACGCCAGTATGGCGATGACGAATACATGCTTCCAATGCGCGTTCACCAAGATGTCACCAAACACGGACCCGACCATCATGATACTGTAAACAGAACCTGGATTGATCCGAAAAAATGACGTTTTGTCGTTCGTGCACCCAGGTTCGTCGTTGAGTACACAATCGCAGGAGCTCCTGTCTGTGATGCAGCGTCAAGGGTAACCGCAGCCACGGTCTCTGAGCTGATAGTCCATGCTGCTGCAAACGTCGTCGAACTGTTCGTGCAGATGGTTGTTGTCTTGCAAACGTCCCCATCTGTTGACTCAGGGATCGAGGACGTGGCTGCACCATCCGTTAGCCATGCGGATAAGATGCCTGTCATCTCGACTGCTAGTGATACGAGGCCATTGGGATCCAGCACAGCGTTCCGTATTACCCTCCTGAACCCACCGATTCCATATTCTGCTAAGCATCATTGGATCTCGACCAACGCAAGCAGCAATGTCACGATACGATAAACCGCAATCGCGATATGCTACAATCCGACCTTTATCAAAGTCGGAAACGTGATGGCACGCATTTCTCCTCCGTACACGAGGCATCACAACAACGTTTCACCAGGCAACGCCGGTCAACTGCTGTTTGTGTATGAGAAACGGGTTGGAAACTTTCCTCGTGTCAGCGCGTTGTAGGTGTCGCCACCGGCGCCAACCTTGTGTGAATGCTCTGAAAAGCTAATCATTTGCATATCACAGCATCTTCTTCCTGTCGGTTAAATTTCGCGTCTGTAGCACGTCATCTTCGTGGTGTAGCAATTTTAATGGCCAGTAGTGTAATTTCTCGATAAATGTCAATCGGCCCTCCGAAAACACCTGAGCGCAGGAACTGCTTCAATGAAAACAACGGACACCATCAGACATGTGATGGACGTGCATGAATCGACTGTTTTAATACTGTTTGCTGTCATTGTGGTTTTGATCCTGTTCATTTCGATATATTACTTAAGAAAACGAGAGAACTGAGTTTCTCAAACAGTGCGATGCTATCTCGAAACAGATGCCAACGAGCCGTCTGTGCTATCTGGAGTACCCCAATGTGCAGTCATTGGCCCATCGCTTTTCTAGCTGTACAGCAACGTTAATCCATCTGGGCTTCATTCTTGCAACGACCTCTTATATTCCAACAACAGTCGGGTCTATGCGCCAACCCTAAAAACATTTCTGCTGCCGTTTCAGGGTTGGGTTGTTTTCGGGGAGGAGACCAGACAGCGAGGTCATCGGTCTCCGCGGATTAGGGAAGGACGGGGAAGGGCGAGTCTTTACACTAGGATAAATAAACTGTTGAAGCATGCAGGAAATATGAATTTTTTTTGCATGAAATTCAAAAATTTGGAAAAATATTTCCATCTGAAATTAAACAGAAATCAGTCCTGTGTTTAGTCCCGCCAGATATTTACTACTGAGTTATTTCAACACGCTGAAAATAGTGCAAACTCTAGACAACTTGTAATGGCACCTGTCAGCTGTTTCCAAAGAGACATACGTAAGATAAAAAAAGGAAGCAATGCACTGCGACAGAGATGCTGTTAGATGAGAGACATGTGACGGTCACTTTTCTTTACGTCGGCAGCTTCGATCTATGGTCGAAGGTCGGCAGAAAGAGAGGGATCTGTGGCGTGTGTTGATGAAGACAGGACGCGAACATTGTAACAGCTCTGTTAATAATATTCGATTTTGGGCTAATGTCAATAACATCAAGTAAAATACAGTGCTTGTCTATTTATCTGACAAACAGTTCATCTAACGCACCAAAATATGAGTTCCTTTCATTATGCAACACGGTGAACAAGCAGTAACTTTTGCGGAGGCTGTATTCGAGACGACCATCCCAGCAGAAAGAGGAGGTAAAGTTTACCACTGGGAAAAAGATACAACTAAGAACATTTACTATTAAAATCCTAGAAAATATATTTCGGATATGTCTGATGGTGTCGCTTCGGCAACTGGCCATAAAAGCATCTCATTAACTTCTGTTAATGATTTCATAGTTAAAAGTCATATAACATTTCCAATTTAAAAACTCTAATCCATTACCCAGCCAGTAGTAAAAATAGAATATAATACAGACTCGAGGTAGCTATGAATGATTACGTAAGATGTGTGTGTAACATTCAGTTGTTTGATCACATCAAACCTGAACAAATGCGGCCAGATAACCAACGTGATTTTCACACGCCTCGATGCCCTGTTGGGTTGATCGGTTTCTCAGTCACTAACGTCTTCAATGTCTCACACCGCAAATGAAATAATACCGTCATGTCGTAATGCAATACCTCCCGTCGCAGCTAGCTCATCTGTTTTCATTCTACGCAACAAGAAATTAGCATCTTTGTCACATTGGCACCTATCTTCGCTTTTCCCATTCCTTTTTATTTTTCTTTCCTTACTTTATCCATTCTGATAGCTGTTAAATACAACAGCAGATATTTATTTTGAACAATTCGCTATTGGTTTCTGTCAACGACCATTATCAAACTTAGTCAAAAACGAATAAATGAAACCGTTAGAGTTTGCAGGAAAATATGAGGTTAAATAGTGTTTCACTTACTGGCATAAATGGCAGGAAAGTTATACCATAATCTGAACGAAAGTATTTTGCTCTTTTAAGCAAACCATAGTACGTAAGTTTGTTTCTCACAATAATAACTGTGTACGATAATTTTCGTCAAGAAGCAAGTCCACATCGGCAGCTAGTAACACACTGACAGATGGAACTAGGCCAGTCAAGAATAAAGTCAAAGACGATGCCACATCAGAGACAAAACTATTGTAAAATAACTATTGCAGAATAAATTTACTAAGAATACATTATAATATTTACTTAAAAGTAAACCCTGTACATTAGTGAGCTCGATCGTGAAATTCCGTATGTATAAGACAATACGTCAAGAATTGTCGCACTGGCGACCTTTCTAACGTAAAATACATCATAACTGCTGAAAACAAATCAGCTTAACCCAGAGAAAATCATTTAATGACGACAATACACCAGATAAAACCAAGTTGACGAAATTTTGTATATTACAAAACTTTTAACCGCCGAAAACTATGTCAGTTAGGACATATTACTGGGTTAAGATGTTGTTATGTTTACAGATAAATAACAAAATAGCATATACTAGACAGTAAACATCAGCTCACAAAATGATGCATAATAAAATTTCATTGCAGTGTGACTACCAAGAAAGTCAACCTCACACAGTGTCCTATACCAAAATATATTAAAGTGACATGCATTCCTCTTGAACATAGAAATTAAAACTAAACCTCAATCAATAATTTCTCGTACATCCTCTGAGTACTCAGCTTCGTCTCCACATAGATTCTTTCTGTATTGCTGCTAGTCATTCCTGTTAGTTATCACTACTCAGATGTAGCAAGAAAGCAATGACAAAATTGTTTAACAGGATGTTAACAAGACGGAATTTCTTAAGTTCAAAATATTCATTACTGAGTACAAAGCCTGACAAAGAAAGCAAAGCATCCAGAAGATATAGTCTGATGTCAGTGTAACTTAGTACACATGCACACGTTCCGTGGGAATGTAAATGATCAGTGTTGGTTTTCACTGTGACATATTCAATGTGGCACTCGTGCAAAGCGGTTTCGTTGGAAAATATGAAGGCAGTTTTTACACTAACAATGAATATGCCTATGATTTCTAAGATGGAATTAGGTGACATATGGTAAAACTAGGTAGATGTCATCTCCCATCTTCGATTTTTCCATGTGTTCATTAACACTGTTTTCTGCTCAAAATGTATAGCGTCTGGGACATGAAAGGGAAGCAGTGGTTGGGAAGGGAGTGAGACAGGGTTGTAGCCTCTCCCCGAAGTTATTCAATCTCTATATTGAGCAAGCAGTGAAGGAAACAAAAGAAAAATTCGGAGTAGGTATCAAAATCCATGGAGAAGAAATAAAAACTTTGAGGTTCGCTGATGACATTGTAATTCTGTCAGAGACAGCAAAGGACTTGGAAGAGGAGTTGAACGGAATGGACAGCGTCTTGAAAGGAGGGTATAAGATGAACATCAACAAAAGCAAAACAAGGGTAATGGAATGTAGTCGAATTAAGTGGGGTGATGCTGAAGGAATTAGATTAGGAAATGAGACAAAGTAGTAAAGGAGTTTTGCTATTTGGGGAGCAAGATAACTGATGATGGTCGAAGTAGAGAGGATATAAAATGTAGACGGGCAATGGCAAGGAAAGCATTTCTGAAGAAGAGAAATTTTTTAACATCGAGAATAGATTTAAGCGTCAGGAATTCGTTTCTGAAAGTATTTGTGTGGAGTGTAGCCATGTATGGAAGTGGAACATGGACGATAAATAGTTTGGACAAGAAGAGAATAGAAGCTTTCGAAATGTGGTGCTACGGAAGAATGCTGAAGAGTAGATGGATAGATCACATAACTAGTGAGGAAGAACTGAATAGGATTGGGGAGAACAGAAGTTTGTGGCACAACTTGACTAGAAGAAGGGATCGGTTGGTAGGACATGTTCTGAGGCATCAAGGGATCACCAATTTAGTATTGGAGGGCAGCGTGGAGGGTAAAAATCGTAGAGGGAGACCAAGAGATGAATACACTAAGCGGATTCAGAAGGATATAGGTTGCAGTAGGTACTGGGAGATGAAGAAGCTTGCACAGCATAGAGTAGCATGGAGGGCTGCATCAAGCCAGTCTCAGGACTGAAGACCACAACAACAACTGGATAAAACGTGGTTGAGAAAAATAGAAAACAATAAGTTAAGACTGTTTGCTGTTAACCAATTTTACATCCGATTAGTTATCACCTGGGATGTGATTGAAAAGAATGAATCTGAACCCTGTTTTTTGAGCCGTCATTTACAATCATCAGAAGATCACTTATGGAGGTTCACAATAATACAGGGCCCAGTACCGTGCCTCGTGGTACCTTATACCTTATGTTCTGCTATTTTGATGTAAATCAGTCACTGAGACCGAGCGAGATGGCGCAGTAGTTAGCACACTGGACTCGTATTTGGGAGGACGACGGTTCAAATCCGCGTCTGGCCATACAGGTTTAGGTTTTCTGTGATTTACCTAAATCGCTTCAGGGAAAAGCCGGGATGGTTCCTTTGAGAGAGCACAGCCGACTTCTTTCCCCATTCTTACCTAGTCCTATGGAACCGATGATCTCGCTGTCTGGTCCCCTCCTCCTAACTCAATCAACCACCCAGTCATAGAGAGTCTCTGCTTTCTGTTACGAAGGCTAGATTTCATAGAGGAGAAAGACAATTAATGCCTTAACTGTCTAGTTAGTCTGTGATCTATATAACTAAAGGCACTGGTGAGGTCACATATGCTCACAGCATAATTTTTCTGGATCAGTTTTAGTGTCTGATTCCATTCGTCGGCTTTGAGCAATGACGTCGTAAAAGGCAGAGACGCTACATAGAGGTAATATTTAAGAGTAACTGATCATATTCGTAAGCGAACGAATGTAGCATACGATAAAATTACAGTCACAGTTCACGTGATTAATTACTGAGCCAGAAATTATATCGAAAATAATTTAAAGGAGCTAAAATAAGAGCAGAAATAGAGAAGTATACATGCCTGAAATAAATTATTATCTTAGTGAATGCGAGTAACTTTTAAATCCATTACAGTACAGCGCATGATGAAGTCATAATATTGTGAAATAGCGTTAACTGTCAATAATAATTATTGAATATAACGGAGCTAGTACACAGGTAGAGAAAATTCACAAATGTAAGGTCTAACAAATATTAGAATCGGTAATTAAGCTATATAGGTCAATTCTATTTACCGTTTCCAAGCATACATTATTTAGGTAGTTGTTCCATCAGGTGTCAGCACTGAAATGTAATAGGATTTCTGCATTTGTAATTGCTCTCTGAATGTGTGCAGAAAAATGGCTACTTTTGGAATCGATAAGTAGGATTGATCTATAAAGGTTTATTCCAGTAAACCGGTTCCAACCATTCAACGGTTCGTTATTTACACCGTTTTAACAACAAGTGTGTGCACTGATATGTTACAGGATTTCTACATTTGATATTACTCTCTCCATTACTATGAAAAAGAGAAGAGTATGGAATCGGTATTTACCTAGTCCACAGATTTACTCCAAAGTTCTCCAAAATTATGTACCATCGAATTGCTGGAATCGGTAACTAGAATTGATCTTCAATAAAGGTCTGTTTTAGTTACCGATTCCACTCACTTGATGGTTCATTAATTAGACTGTTTTTTCAGAAGATGTCTGCACTAAAATGTACACTAATATGATTTTTGCACTTGTAATTGCTCTCTGAACCACAACGAAAAAGTTACGAATATTGGAATACGTAAGTAGAATTGACCTGTGAGGTTAATTTAGGTTAGGTTAGTGTTTTTTAACGTCCCGTCGACAACGAGGTCATTAGAGACGGAGCGCTAGCTCGGGGTTAGGGAAAGATGGGGAAGGAAATCGGCCGTGCCATTTCAAAGGAACCATCCCGGCATTTGCCTGAAACGATTTAGGGAAATCACGGAAAACCTAAATCAGGATGGCTGGAGACGGGATTGAATCGTCGTCCTCCCGAATGCGAGTCCAGTGTGCTAACCACTGCGCCACCTCGCTCGGTGTGTGAGGTTAATTATAGTTACTGATTCAAATACTCCTTATTTTTGTGGATTTTCATTAGTTATGTACTGTCTTTTCTTTTAGAATTTAGTGCCTCTGTTTCTTCACATTTCATGCTACTGTTTCATATTTGTTATCATTAATTTTATTTTTCCGTTTTTCAGTTACATTTTAGATTATTCCCGCCCAAAATCCCAACTTCCCTCCAGTTCTCCCGTTAGATTAAGTAATTAATAGTAAAAGTAACGATATTTTAGAAATACGAACCACCTTTGCCTTACGAGGCCCACAAGAAAGACAGGCCGCGGCGCGTACGTCACGAAGGTAGTCCTGATCTCGTTCGCTCACTCAGCTCAGCAGACAAAATGCGTTTCTGAACCTGTTAACTGTGTGCTGGGCGTGTAAGTACTAACGAGAATTGCTTCTTCCACCGGACTCTGCTATTATGAAGTCTTACTGGTTAACAGCACTAAAACAAAATTTAATTTAAGATCAAATGGTATAACGGCTTGTTTATAGCATTTAGTCTCTTTTGCTTAAAGTACTCATTACATGCTGGAAGTGGTGCCTTATGCAACTGGTAATCATTTTTCTTTTATTGTACGCCAGTACAGCCGTAACAAATTATAAGTAGGTCCAAGGACTTCCCATCATTATAGGACCAATAACAGTAAGATTCCATAATAGCGGATTCCGGTAGAAGATTCAGTTTTAGTTTTGTACGGACACGCCTAGATACGAGGTAACAGGTGTAGAAACGTACAGGGTGTTTAAAAAATGACCGGTATATTTGAAACGGCAATAAAAACTAAACGAGCAGCGATAGAAACACACCGTTTGTTGCAATATGCTTGGGACAACAGTACATTTTCAGGCGGACAAACTTTCGAAATTACAGTAGTTACAATTTTCAACAACAGATGGCGCTGCAAGTGATGTGAAAGATATAGAAGACAACGCGGTCTGTGGGTGCGCCATTCTGTATGTCGTCTTTCTGCTGTAAGCGTGTGCTGTTCACAACGTGCACGTGTGCTGTAGACAACATGGTTTATTCCTTAGAACAGAGGATTTTTCTGGTGTTGGAATTCCACCGCCTAGAACACAGTGTTGTTGCAACAAGACGACGTTTTCAACGGAGGTTTAATGTAACCAAAGGACCGAAAAGCGATACAATAAAGGATCTGTTTGAAAAATTTCAACGGACTGGGAACGTGACGGATGAACGTGCTGGAAAGGTAGGGCGACCGCGTACGGCAACCACAGAGGGCAACGCGCAGCTAGTGCAGCAGGTGATCCAACAGCGGCCTCGGGTTTCCGTTCGCCGTGTTGCAGCTGCGGTCCAAATGACGCCAACGTCCACGTATCGTCTCATGCGCCAGAGCTTACACCTCTATCCATACAAAATTCAAACGCGGCAACCCCTCAGCGCCGCTACCATTGCTGCACGAGAGACATTCGCTAACGATATAGTGCACAGGATTGATGACGGCGATATGCATGTGGGCAGCATTTGGTTTACTGACGAAGCTTATTTTTACCTGGACGGCTTCGTCAATAAACAGAACTGGCGCATATGGGGAACCGAAAAGCCCCATGTTGCAGTCCCATCGTCCCTGCATCCTCAAAAAGTACTGGTCTGTGCCGCCATTTCTTCCAAAGGAAATATTGCCCCATTTTTTAGATCCGAAACGATTACTGCATCACGCTATCTGGACATTCTTCGTGAATTTGTGGCGGTACAAACTGCCTTAGACGACACTGCGAACACCTCGTGGTTTATGAAAGATGGTGCCCGGCCACATCGCACGGCCGACGTCTTTAATTTCCTGAATGAATATTTCGCTGATCGTGTGATTGCTTTGGGCTATCCGAAACATACAGGAGGCGGCGTGGATTGGCCTCCCTATTCGCCAGACATGAACCCCTGTGACTTCTTTCTGTGGGGACACTTGAAAGACCAGGTGTACCGCCAGAATCCAGAAACATTTGAACAGCTGAAGCAGTACATCTCATCTGCATGTGAAGCCATTCCGCCAGACACGTTGTCAAAGGTTTCGGGTAATTTCATTCAGAGACTACGCCATATTATTGCTACGCATGGTGGATATGTGGAAAATATCGTACTATAGAGTTTCCCAGACCGCAGCGCCATCTGTTGTTGAAAATTGTAACTACTGTAATTTCGAAAGTTTGTCCGCCTGAAAATGTACTGTTGTCCCAAGCATATTGCAACAAACGGTGTATTTCTATCGCTGCTCGTTTAGTTTTTATCGCCGTTTCAAATATACCGGTCATTTTTGAAACACCCTGTAGTTTGTTGATTTGAGCGAGCGAGCGAGCGCAGGACCACCTGCGTGACGTACGCGCCGCGGCCTGTCTTTCTCGTAGGCCTCGTTTGCCTTATGTATGACGTCATTGCCGAAACCCGACGAGTGGAATCGGACACTAGAATTTATCAATTTCTCTGATCAGAAACGAAATTCCTCGCATAAAGAAGGAAATGTAGTAGCTTACGTGATGAAAGTATGTCTTATCGAAATGAAATAAGATACCGGCACTGAGATAAGATAAACTGTACGTATAGCAATACTGCGCGCTTGAGTGAAAGAGAACCAGTCGTGAGCTGAAAACTTCAAACTGCGGAATACATCCAGTACTACTAAAGGTGTCATTTCGTTCTGTAACTTGTCGATGCAAAGGTGAGTAGTTCGAAAGTGTGTAGCAAATGAACAGTTTTCACTTGCTCGGACGGTCCTTGATAAGTCCTGGCCCACTGCAGAGACGTTCTGACTATGCGTCACGTAAATGCATTGTTGTGCTTCTCAGGAATTCATTGCAACGCCTGTGATATTTATTGGGACGAGGCAGGCATTTAGTCTATGATACGTCGATGGTTGTGAATTTTCATTAAGTGTGTTCATTGTGAAGGCTGGAACATGAGTAGTTTCCAAGTGACAGAGGAATTGTTGGAAACTGTTGAGACTGCAATTACTGGATACAGCCGCTTTAAAAAAAAATACAGTCGTTTTCAGAAAAGAAACAGACCTTGAGCGTCTAGAGATAGAATGTTCATATTCACAGCACAAGTACGTTAGCATGTTCTGCAGAAAGCATTTCAGTCACTTCGGTTCAGCACGTGTCCTGTTGCGGAGTAGCCCAGGATCCGCCATGGGCCCTGATGACTTGTTCCATGCGAGATGGCATCGATTCACGTAATGAGCGTGTGGCGTTCTGTGGTATAGCCATCCATGCTGAATTTACCTGGTTCCATCCATCTCGTCGTGTTCTACGACCTTCAGTGAACCATTTTTTACACATCCCTTGCACTGCCGAAACACTTCGTTCCACACGAGCAGCAATTTCCCGGATGGATTATCACGTTCTCTCATGACAATAATGCGCCCTCTTTCAAACTCACGTCTGCGAGGCATCCTGCAGGTCTGTTCAAGTCGCACTGATCCATTACCTTCGGTTTACAGTGACAACCAGAGCCACAAGCACATTTGACCGGTAGGCGGTTTTTCGTAGTGGTATCAATGTTGACTTGAACCCGTATAAGTTTTTCGCTTCTCCAAAAAATTTTACTTTTGGTGGCATTATGCGTTTTCAAAAATTGTTCCTCACACATATACATTGTGAGAAGCATGCAGTACGATACGTTACTATTTCTGATAACAAAATTCTTATTCCACCATTCAGTGTTGTACATATCCATTAGATACACAATAGAAATGGAACAAAATTATTACTTAAGAACGTCTTTGGTACACATTTTGCAATTTTCTCCTGAATAAAACGCCTTTTCTCGTAGCAGTTTTCTTGTGGCGTTCGTGAGCTCATTGACAAAAGAAATGCTTGTACAGACTACTTGTTAAATAACTGCAAACTCATGTATGTGTACAACTGTCTTTAGTTTTCATGAGACTGGAAGGTGGAATATCAGTCTGTTGCTTTTGGTGTTTGCCATGTTGATGACTATCAAACTTTATGATTCTTTTGGTTTATTTTGTTGTTATTAAATAATTTAAGATAAAGAGGGACGTAACAGTCAGTTTAGTAAAAAAAGGTAGTCTACAAGACTCTTTGCTTTTGAAGCCACAAGTGTATCTGCTTTGCCAGCCGGAGTGGCCGGTTCTAGGCGCTACAGTGTGGAACCGCGCGACCGCTACGGTCGCAGGCTCGAATCCTGCCTCGGGCATGTATGTGTGTGATATCCGTAGGTTAGTTAGGTTTAAGTAGTTCTAAGTTCTAGGGGACTGATGACCTCTGGAGTTAAGTCCCATAGTGCTCAGAGCCATTTGTATCTGCTTGCCTTTCTTTTGCCAAATAACATTTTAATAAGATTTTTTTTTTTTTGTTGCTTCAGAGGAACTGCCTCATACCGAAACCGATAAATCAGTGGTTGTGCAAAATGGCATAGTGGGAACAGCAGATTATTATTGACACTAGACCTATGTTAATTAATTTTTTATGTAACACATGCTAACTTTGTTCATAGATATTCATGAAAATTTTGAGTTGTGATGGATGCCAAGACGGTTAGCAGAAACATGGTCACTGTGATTGTTTCATTCACAATGTGAAGAAATTTCTTGCAATTTTTTCATGATTAACCCGCAGTTCTTTGGTTCCGTAACGTGCACTGACGCTCGGAGACGATCTTTACTTTGATGGCGCTTGAATGCTGCTAAGTCTTTCCAGCTGGAAGAAATGTGTTGTCACATGTGTATAGTGTGGACTTATACTGCATAAAATAAGTATGAACAGGAGATGTTCGAACACAACACCTTGCGGCATACTCCACGCGACATCCAGAACATTTGGTTTCCTGCTATTGAACTGTTCTAACTGTTTCTATGATTCAGGTATATGTGATCAAAGAGTGTCTCCAAATCCGTAGCAGCAGAGTTTTTACTGGCGGAATCATGTAATCGGCGTTGTTAGCTTACTGGGTCCCACAAGCGTACAATTATGTGACCTACCCCTCGAATTCTGGGCTGGAATTAGAATGTCTCATCACGCCTGATGTGATTTCATCACTACAAGCTACGTTTCTGTCAAACAAAATCAGATAGCAAATTATACTTAACTTTCTTTTTGACTATCTTATAGAAATCGAAACGGTGTACACTCCTGGAAATGGAAAAAAGAACACATTGACACCGGTGTGTCAGACCCACCATACTTGCTCCGGACACTGCGAGAGGGCTGTACAAGCAATGATCACACGCACGGCACAGCGGACACACCAGGAACCGCGGTGTTGGCCGTCGAATGGCGCTAGCTGCGCAGCATTTGTGCACCGCCGCCGTCAGTGTCAGCCAGTTTGCCGTGGCATACGGAGCTCAATCGCAGTCTTTAACACTGGTAGCATGCCGCGACAGCGTGGACGTGAACCGTATGTGCAGTTGACGGACTTTGAGCGAGGGCGTATAGTGGGCATGCGGGAGGCCGGGTGGACGTACCGCCGAATTGCTCAACACGTGGGGCGTGAGGTCTCCACAGTACATCGATGTTGTCGCCAGTGGTCGGCGGAAGGTGCACGTGCCCGTCGACCTGGGACCGGACCGCAGCGACGCACGGATGCACGCCAAGACCGTAGGATCCTACGCAGTGCCGTAGGGGGCCGCACCGCCACTTCCCAGCAAATTAGGGACACTGTTGCTCCTGGGGTATCGGCGAGGACCATTCGCAACCGTCTCCATGAAGCTGGGCTACGGTCCCGCACACCGTTAGGTCGTCTTCCGCTCACGCCCCAACATCGTGCAGCCCGCCTCCAGTGGTGTCGCGACAGGCGTGAATGGAGGGACGAATGGAGACGTGTCGTCTTCAGCGATGAGAGTCGCTTCTGCCTTGGTGCCAATGATGGTCGTATGTGTGTTTGGCGCCGTGCAGGTGAGCGCCACAATCAGGACTGCATACGACCGAGGCACACAGGGCCAACACCCGGCATCATGGTGTGGGGAGCGATCTCCTACACTGGCCGTACACCACTGGTGATCGTCGAGGGGACACTGAATAGTGCACGGTACATCCAAACCGTCATCGAACCCATCGTTCTACCATTCCTAGACCGGCAAGGGAACTTGCTGTTCCAACAGGACAATGCACGTCCGCATGTATCCCGTGCCACCCAACGTGCTCTAGAAGGTGTAAGTCAACTACCCTGGCCAGCAAGATCTCCGGATCTGTCCCCCAATTGAGCATGTTTGGGACTGGATGAAGCGTCGTCTCACGCGGTCTGCACGTCCAGCACGAACGCTGGTCCAACTGAGGCGCCAGGTGGAAATGGCATGGCAAGCCGTTCCACAGGACTACATCCAGCATCTCTACGATCGTCTCCATGGGAGAATAGCAGCCTGCAATGCTGCGAAAGGTGGATATACACTGTACTAGTGCCGACATTGTGCATGCTCTGTTGCCTGTGTCTATGTGCCTGTGGTTCTGTCAGTGTGATCATGTGATGTATCTGACCCCAGGAATGTGTCAATAAAGTTTCCCCTTCCTGGAACAATGAATTCACGGTGTTCTTATTTCAATTTCCAGGAGTGTAAGACGTGACCAATAGTTGCATCAGTTTTAAGGAACACAAGAGGAACTGTCGTCTGAGTAACACGGTTAAATCGGCAGCAGCACATCACGCAAATTGATCTGGGAAGTGCCATATTCGTTTCTCTATTTCGTTTCCTTAAGATCGGATAACACAAATCGACATGATTCTGTGATCTTAGGTAGTGGTCTAATGACGTCATGGATCAACTGTTGCCTGGATGCGTATAAAAAGTTCGGTTTCTATAGCTTTTATGAGATTGTAACATCTGACGATGTGTCCAGCATTGTAAGACGAAACGTTAGGCAGAGAAATACGCCTTGAGCCACGATCTAATGTCCAGAAACCAAATATAATCGAAATTTTATAAATCAACCTTTTAATTGCCCCATTGTAACATCTTTTATTACATACAGTATGATTTGTTCAGTAGTTAAAGGGCGTGAAGCTCCACTGCTATATGATTCACGAGGAGATTTTGTCATTTCCAACACAACGGACTTTAGATAACATTATCTTCTTCACAACCCCGACTGCATCTAACAACTTCAACATACAGGATACTGTTCTCTTTCTTCATTCGATGGCACACAGTCTGATCAACCAGAACATTATGACCATCTACCTAATAGCCGGTATGTCCATCTTTGGCACGGATGAGGCGACACGTCGTGGCATGGAAGCAATGATACCTTGGTAGATCGCTGGAGGGAATCGGCACCCCATTTTCGCACAAGTCACCTAGTCCCCTAAATTCGTGGGTGGGGCGATGAGCTCTGACACCACGATCAATCACATCCCAGATGTGTTCGACCGGGTTCAGATCTGACTAGTTTGGGGGCCAGCACACCAATTGGAACTCGCCACTGTGTTCCTCGAACTACTCCATCGAGCTCGTGAGCTTATGACATAGCGCATTATCTTTTACAGTTTGCCATACCCCAATTTCGTCTCCAAAAGCCCAATTTTTTTTGTTCTATCAAATAACAGATCCAGTTTGTGCTCATATTTCAGAAATTGTTAACTTGATTCACCTGTCCCATTAACTGATCCCCACTGCATTTATTCAGGTAATCTCCTCTTTAACACATCTGCCTGTGTTAACTCATCAAAAGAGTGACTAAAGCGAACTAACAATTTCATCCAATAATCGTCTTGCGAATGTTGCAGTTCTTCTTATTTCTGTGCTTGCTAAGAAAATTGGAGTGGAATTCAGCCTTACATATGACACGTTCGTAGTTTTATTTTCACCCAGACAACACGATACAAAGTGATTCGCGATCGAAAAAGTGCAGGGTGATTCAAAAAGAATACCACAACTTTAGGAATTTAAAACTCTGCAACGACAAAAGGCAGAGCTAAGCACTATCTGTCGGCGAATTAAGGGAGCTATAAAGTTTCATTTAGTTGTACATTTGTTCGCTTGAGGCGCTGTTGACTAGGCGTCAGCGTCAGTTGATGCTAAGATGGCGACCGCTCAACAGAAAGCTTTTTGTGTTATTGAGTACGGCAGAAGTGAATCGACGACAGTTGTTCAGCGTGCATTTCGAACGAAGTATGGTGTTAAACCTCCTGATAGGTGGTGTATTAAACGTTGGTATAAACAGTTTACAGAGAATGGGTGTTTGTGCAAAGGGAAAAGTTCTGGACGGCCGAGAACGAGTGATGAAAATGTAGCACGCATCCAGCAAGCATTTGTTCGCAGCCCAGGAAAATCGACTCGCAGAGCTAGCAGAGAGCTGCAAATTCCACAATCAACTGTATGGAGAGTCCTACGAAAAAGGTTAGTTATGAAACCTGAACGTCAACTACCCGAGGCGATGGATCGGCCGCCAGGCAGCCCGTGATAGAGCACGTCATCACTGGCCTCCAAGAAGCCCTGATCTTACCCCCTGCGATTTTTTCTTATGGGGGTATGTTAAGGATATGGTGTTTCGGCCACCTCTCCCAGCCACCATTGATGATTTGAAACGAGAAATAACAGCAGCTATCCAAAATGTTACACCTGATATGCTACAGAGAGTGTGGAACGAGTTGGAGTATCGGGTTGATATTGCTCGTGTGTCTGGAGGGGGCCATATTGAACATCTCTGAACTTGTTTTTGAGGAAAAAAAACCTTTTTAAATACTCTTTGTAATGATGTATAACAGAAGGTTATATTATGTTTCTTTCATTAAATACACATTTTTAAAGTTGTGGTATTCTTTTTGAATCACCCTGTATAATAAATAGAAAAATAAAATAACGTTCTGCTGTTTACAGATGACAAACTATAGATAGTGTAGAATCCTGAAGCTTCTAGCATAAATAGTCAGTAGCTCCGTCTGTGGATGTATACTAATGGATACATCCACTTTATTTCCAATTGTACTATTTAACTAGAAAACTTAGACACATCGTAAACAAAATAGAATGCCTCAACTCAGTTATACATGTCTCAGATCTGTACTGTATGCAAACGAATGTAAAAGCATTCGACAATAGTCGCTCACTCTACAAAAGTGAGTATTTTGCACGAAAAGTCTCTTTAAAGGTTAATATGTAACAATTTTGCCAAAGGAAAATAAACAAACGCACTGCACAGAGCACAAAAATTACTGAAACATCTGGGTTAAAACAAAACTACAAAGGCGTTTGTATAAGGCGGAATTCCTCTCGAGTATCAACGAAGTTTTCAAAATTATTTCATACCTCCCCTCTGATCTCCGTAGCATAGTTCTCTTGTAATTGTTGCTATTGCTTTTGGACATTAACCAAGTTCTCTTTCAAATTTTTTATATTACTTCTGCACTGATCATCAGTATCAGAAACTTTGCCACTTATTCATTATTCTTATCATAACTTTAATGTGGACATTGTTATTACTTTTAACAATTTGGATTTGTCATTTAACTGTAAATGGACATTTAAAATTCCATCTCTGAGGTCAGACTTCGCCTCACTCACCTTCAGTCCTAACGATTTCAGCTTGGAATCTGTGGAAGTCACTCTGTTCCTACATTCTTCACCCTCTCGGTATGACTACCTTCTTTGTCAATTACAGCTGCTACTTGACAACTCAGCCCACTAGTAGAATGAGATATCTCAGCACTCACTTTGCTGATTGTTTTGTTATGTGTTTTTGAGAACTTTCTATCTGTTTTGCAAAGCTCTTATGAAATCTTATCTGCTACCGAGGTGTTGTTATCAATTCGGGGAGTTATTTTGAAATTTTGTTACCTATATGACAAATATCTCCTGAAATTTCAGCTCTTACAAGGGGAGGCCGCCAATTGTGAAATTCAGATTCGATTCATACCGCGCATAATAAAAGCTCATGGCCAGAGGTGTAATGTGGCAAAGCACCAAGATGCACTTCTCAGCCGTTGTCGAGAAAATCGACAGTTAAAAGAAACCGTTGCGGTGAAATACTCTCTACGATTAAAAACTTTCCACAGCGTCGTGGCGCAGCGGTAAGCGCTTGGGTTCGTTATCCGAAGGTCGCCGGATCGAATCTCGCGCCATGCAATTTTTTTTATTATTAGTTTTTTGTAATTCAAATATATATATATATATATATATATATATATATATATATATATATATATATATATATAATGCATGTTGGTGAAGGCGGATCGCTCTCCAATTGTACAGCCTCCATTTTTCCGTTTTTTTAACAGGGTGTACCAAAGCTCTCCCGTCCGCATTGATTTTCGACGATGTTATAAGTTGCGCTAGGGACCGCATCTACCTTCTTTCGAAGTTAGCAGGTAACTACGCTGTTATGCGGCGGCTCGTTTCGGCCCATTCAACATCTGTCCTTCAAGTGTAACGAGCGAGTAACGGAGTTTATATTTCATACCTGCCACAGCGAATTTGTGTTCGTGGCGTCTCTATTCTAATTCGAACGTTTGACTTACGCTATACGTATTCGTTTCCGTTAACTATACGTGGTTAACATTATGAAGACAATTAATAACATTTGTGAAATACAACTTTGTTTGCGGAAAACATAATGATGTTCGAAGTCGCTAGTTTTTCCACAACAAACGACATTCAACAACTTATTATATGCATAATTGTTGCAACTGATTGCCGGGAATTATATATATATACACATTTGAATTACAAAAAACAATCACTAAAAAAAAAAAAAAGTTGCATGGTGCGAGATTCGACCCGGCGACCTTCGGATTACAAACCAGAGCGCTTACCGCTGCACCACGACGCTGTGGAACATTATAAATCGTAGAGAGTATTTCACCGCAACGGTTTCTTTTAACTGTCCTCTGGCCATGAGCTTTTATTATGCGCAGTATGAATCGAATCTGAATTTCACAATTGGCGGCCTCCCCTTGTTAGTCTATGTTCTGTTTCAGACATCAGTTTAGTCTTCCTTTAAGCATTTATTCTAGTATGCTCTCATTCCCTGATAAAACACTGTCCACACTTTGATTTAGTCCTGAACCGCCATCTCCCTCCTCCCCCCCCCCCCCCTCGCCCCCTCCCACAAGCTGGTTCATGTTTCACTTCCTCAGTGACAGTTTGGACTGCCATATCGGAAAATTCAAATAACTCTAACGGTAAAAAAATATAAACGTTAAGTATGGTTATAAACACAAGCTATGTTCCTCGCAGTTTCATAAGGTTTAGCCCAACATCAAAAAATAAATGAAGTATCGTAGCCACGTGTATACTATCGTCTACAATTAACTCTTCAAAATAAACCATTCTACTCTCTCTATCGTCTCTATCGCTGAAAACATCCTTCGTGGCTCTTGTTAACACGTATGGCCCTAAACTATTCTGGGAAAGATAGTACAGTGCACTGTTTTCTGCAGTAACTATATCTTTTCCATGACATCAGCTGTGACTCCCCCCTCTAATTGCTCAGCTGTGTTGTCTTGTCTGACTTCAGTTCAGCATTACAAACTCTGTTTCTGTCCACTAAGATTAGGAAACAAAATACACTTCATTTTGCCCTCCATGACATCGCAGAAGGCTAATCTGGGTAGATATCATCCGCATCTTCATAGACGCAGCTCTGTGGGAGTTTACATAGTGGATTTTGCAAATTTCTCCGAAGTAAGAAATAGCCAATAGTTTCACCAACATTAAGAAACACAAGAGCAATAGTCATTTGGGTTCAAAATGGTTCAAATGGCTCTAAGCACTATGGGACTGAGGTCATAAGTCCCCTAGACATAGAACTACTTAAACCTAACTAACCTAAGGACATCACACACATCCATGGCCGAGGAAGGATTTCAACCTGCGACTGTAGAAGCAGCGCGGTTCCGGACTGAAGCACCTAGAACCGCTCGATCACAGCGGACGGCAGTCATTTGGGCAACAACTATATATCGGCAAGAGGGGAACGTGCACTGGGACCAGGAAACCACCATATTCGATTCTCTAATATCTTGGTTTTATCAAGATCAAATCATTGCGGTGCTAGGATATACAGTGAGGCGATAGAAACTCAAAAGCACAAAAACAAGTTTGGCAGAAAAGGAGAAGGATAAAAATAAGACAAATTGTAGGGCTTAGTACTGAATAAATGTCCATAACGTACGTCCACGCGACTCTGCAATCTTAGGAGGTGCTCTCATGACGTCACAAACTGACTGTTGCCTGGATTCCTATAAACAGTTCTGCTTGGTGAGCTAGTTTGAGACTGTAATAGCTTTATGAATACTTACAACCTTCAGCCACACTACTAAATGATTAATGAGCAGAATTACACACACACACACACACATATATATATATATATATATATATATATATATATATAATGAGCAGAATTACACACACACACACACACACACACACACACACACACACACACACATATATATATATATATATATATATATATATATATATATATATATATATATATATATATAGTCATGTTCAGAAATAAGGTAACATTAGACAGTAATTTGGTCTTTAGAACTATCCGCAACAACAAATGTGATAAAGTTATTGAATTGTTGAAAGCAAGAATTTACACCTGTATTTAGATCAAATATGACCATTACACAACATTGTAGTTATTACATTATTGTTGATATCATCTGTTTAACAAGTCACCTAAATCTGAACAATTATCTTCGAACTGCATAAAGAAGCTAATATGTAAGAGTTCTCTCGAATGATGAGATGCATCAAGTGTGACACGGAAAAACGTCGCAGCAGTGCTCCCCATTCCCACATGTTTGAATTTTGAAATATTGCCCTGTTCAGATCTATCTTCAAGACAGTAGTTTGCAAGCCATTCTCTTCTTAATGCGGCCTGTTCGAATAATTACTGCTGCCAATGTTAATAATTATTACTGTTAATGTTAATAATCATTGTTGTTAATGAAACAGTGTCATCGCCAGCCAAATCCGCATCTTATAGCACGTCGAGTGTTCTCGATTGTAATGCACGCAATTGACATGTAATTTCAGTTCTAGCGTAGTGCTTGATGAATTACAGTACCTTTATTCCTTATCTCAAAACTAAGTCTAGAAGAAACGTGAACAGTTCTGGTGACATTCTAAGATAATTAAAAGAACTTTTTGGTTCTTACATTACAAATTATTTCAGCAAGAATGCAGAGCAACCGAGCTCAAGTCTTTTCTTCATCCTGTCACGAATCGAAACACGTTTCTTATTTTTTTCTTATGCGGCGATTCCACGCAAAAAGCTTTAACTCCATCACAACTCGTGCGACGGGCAGCTGCCAAAACTTTCGTTTCAGACATGACTCAGGAACCCACAAAACGACGAAACTGAAGTGTATACTGGTTTCGCCGTGTCGGCAGTCAAATATGAAACCATTTGGCGTGCAACTCATTCCACGTAACGAGTAATGTCGTCGTGTAAACTAGGCTTTACTCCGTGTGAGGCGGGCAATACACAGAATAGATAAGTGTTGAGAGTCTGCGTTAAACTAGTCTTCACACTGAAAACTGCAACAATAAAACTGTGCGTGAATTTTAATTGTGGCACATTTTATAGTAGCAGAGTGAATGTTTTTTTAATTTTACGTGCAATATTTGCCTCTCATAATTTTTGGCGATGATTTATTGACATGAAAAATGCCAACTTTCTCTGTGGTTCGGTGTACGCATTAAAATGTGTTGTTCTCATATAACTGATTGGGTGAATCAGTTCGAAAATCAGACGGATGCGAGGACACACCACTTCCTTAGGAATCTGCCTAGTCAAGAACTGGAGTGTTCATACCACGCTTCCCACTGAAGATAGCTTATCTCATATTATATCACAATTCACACATTTTGAGCTGTTCTATAAGAGCTGCGAAAGCAGCAGACGTAAACGGACTAGTTTTGTTACTAATAATGCTACTTCTAATGTTTTACAGGATGTCGTTCTTCGAGGAGCGGGCTAGACTGTTGCAGATGTCAACTGAGTGAGTACTAAATACAAAAAGACGACCAGATTCACGAGATCTATCTTTCTGGCAAATACTTGAAATTTGTCTTAGTGGCTTCTACATCTACATTTACATTTATTCTCCGCAAGCCACACAACGGTGTGTGGCGGAGGGCACTTTACGTGCCACTGTCATTACCTCCCTTTCCTGTTCCAGTCGCGTACGGTTCGCGGGAAGAACGACTGCCGGAAGCCTCCGTGCGCGCTCGAATCTCTCTGATTTTACGTTCGTGATCTCCTCGGGAGGTATAAGTAGGGGGAAGCGATATATTCGGTACCTCATCCAGAAACGCACCCTCTCGGAACCTGGACAGCAAGCTACACCGCGATGCAGAGCGCCTCTCTTGCAGAGTCTGCCACTTGAGTTTGCTAAAATTCTCCGTAACGCTATCACGCTTACCAAATAACCCTGTGACGAAACGCGCCGCTCTTCTTTGGATCTTCTCTATCTCCTCTGTGAACCCGAACTGGTACGGATCCCACACAGATGAGCAATACTCAAGTATAGGTCGAACGAGTGTTTTGTAAGCCACCTCCTTTGTTGATGGACTACATTTTCTAAGGACTCTCCCAATGAATCTCAACCTGGCACGCGCCTTACCAACAATTAATTTTATATGATCATTCCACTTCAAATCGTTCCGCACGCATACTCCCAGATATTTTACAGAAGTAACTGCTACCAGTGTTTGTTCCGCTATCATGTAATCATACAATAAAGGATCCTTCTTTCTATGTATTCGCAATACATTACATTTGTCTATGTTAAGGGTCAGTTGCCACTTCCTGCACCAAGTGCCTATCCGCTGCAGATCGTCCTGCATTTCGCTGCAATTTTCCAATGCTGCAACTTCTCTGTATACTACAGCATCATCCGCGAAAAGCCGCATGGAACTTCCGACACTATCTACTAGGTCATTTATATACATTGTGAAAAGAAATAGTCCCATAACACTCCCCTGTGGCACGCCAGAGGTTACATTAGCGTCTGTAGACGTCTCTCCATTGAGAACAACATGGTGTGTTCTGTTTCCTAAAAACTCTTCAATCCAGCCACACAGCTGGTCTGATATTCCGTAGGCTCTTACTATGTTTATCAGGCGACAGTGCGGAACTGTATCGAACGCCTTCGGGAAGTCATGGAAAATAGCATCTACCTGGGAGCCTGTATCTAATATTTTCTGGGTCTCACGAACAAATAAAGCGGGTTGGGTCTCACACGATCGCTGTTTCCGGAATCCATGTTGATTCCTACAGAGTAGATTCTGGGTTTCCAGAAACGACATGATACACGAGCAAAAAACATGTTCTAAAATTCTACAACAGATCTGTCTATAGTTTTCGCATCTGCTCGACGGCCCTTCCTGAAGACTGGGACTACCTGTGCTCTTTTCCAATCATTTGGAACCTTCCGTTCCTCTAGAGACTTGCGGTACACGGCTGTTAGAAGGGGGCCAAGTTCTTTCGCGTACTCTGTGTAGACTCTAACTGGTATCCCGTCAGGTCCAGTGGACTTTCCTCTGTTGAGTGATTCCAGTGAACAACGTGAGATTTAGCGTTTGCGACACTTCAGGGACAAGGAATTTCTATGGCAGTAAAGTGATCGTTTTCCGCGATCCATCTCTGTAAAACGAACCAGTCACCTCTGTGATATTGATTCCACAGGAAACAGTAGATCTGCCCAACTAACGAGTGATGTGGTACAGCGATCAAGGCACAGTGAGAAGTGGTGTTCAAATCTGTCTCCAGCTGTCCAAATTCAGATTGCCAGTATCTTAACTGACGCAGCTGAGGTAATTCGAGAGTGCTTTGCGGCCGTTTTTGTTTTTTGCTCTTTACAGTTCAGTCTCAGCTCTGTCTCTACTGACCGCGTTTCTCTGTGGCGTGAACTGCTAATCTTAGGGGTTTCACTCAAGAAGCCAGTTCTTATGGTATATGTAGTGAGCAATATTCGAATGAGTGGCTCGCTTGTTTTCGTAGCGAGGCGATTTAAGACTCGCGTTCAGGAGAGACGGTTCAAATGCCCATCTGGTCAGGTTTTTCTGCGGCTTTTCTGAATCCCTTAAGCCTACTGTGAGGTTGGATCGTTTCAAAAGGACACAGCTAATTTTCTTCCATATCCTTCCCAAATGTGAGTTTGCGTGCCGCCTCCAAGGAGGCTGTGGTCGACGAGAAGTAAAAACTTGAGTGATCGTGGTATGTGGTATGAAGATGATGATTGCTCATTTTATTCTAACAAAAAGAGAAAACAACATTGGTACCATATGGAGCTTTGTAAAAGTTAACGGTGGTACCTCTGACCTCTCAGAGACGTCACAGTTCGTAGTGATGGACAGTAAATCATCGAGTAGAACAGAAGTGATATCTGGCGTTCCGCAAGATAGTGTCATAGGCCCTCTGCTGTTCCTGATTTACATAAATGATCTAGGTGATAATCAGAGCAGCCCCCTTAGATTTTTTGCAGATGGCACTGTAATTTAGCGTCTAGTAAAATCATCAGACGATCAATTCCAATTACAAAATGATCTAGAAAGAGTTTCTGTATGGTGCGAAGCAATTGGCACTAAACAAAGAAAAGTGTGAGGTCGTCCAGATGGGTACTAAAAGAAATCCGATAAATTTTGGATACACGATAAATCACACAAATATAGGGGCTGACAATTCGACTAAATACCTAGGAAGTACAATTACGAGCAACTTAAATTCGAAATACAACATAGATAATATTGTGGGGAAGGCAAATCAGAGACTGCGCTTTGTTGGCAGAACACTTAGAAGATGCGACAAACACATTAAAGAGACAGCCTACATTCCACTCGTTCGTCCTCTGTTAGAATATTGCTGCGCGGTGTGGGATCCTTACCAGGTAGGACTGACGGAGGACACCGAAAAAGAGCAAAAAAGGGCAGCCCGTTTCGTGTTATCGCGCAATACGGGTGCGAGTGTCACTGATGTGATACGCTAGTTGGGGTAGCAGTCACTGAAACAAAGGCGGTTTTCTTTGCGGCGAGATCTATTTACGAAATTTCAGTCACCAACTTTCTCTTCCGAATGCGAAAATGTTTTGTTGACACCCACCTACGTAGGGAGAAAAATGATCATCATAATAAAATAAATCAGAACTCGAACGGAAAGATTTAGGTGTTCCTTTTTCCCATGCGCCATTCGAGAGTGGAATGATAGAGAAGTAGTATGAAAATGGTTCGATGAACCCTCTGCCAAGCACTTAAGAATGAATTGCAGAGTAACCATGGAGATGCAGATGTAGATTAATGTTAGACATGACGTCTCAGTGTGTTACTGGGCACTATGAGGACCCCGGGAGCCTGTCACATCTTTGCTATAGGCCATATATTGTCCAAAATCATTTAGATGTTGTACAGGGTCCAGTCACGTTAATGTGGCGACCAGTCAAAAGCCTGAATAACCACCTTTTACAGCGTGGACCGCTGCGAGACTTCAGGTAAGAGAGTGAATGAGGTTTCGGAAGGTACCGACATGGATGTGTAGCCATGCCGACTCCAGACCCGTGGCCATCTGCGCTAGGTTTCGCGGATGACGATCCTCGGCGCCAACTGCCCGATAAAAATGGTCCCATAGTTTTTCGACTGCGTTTAAATCCGGGAAGTTTGGTGGCTAGGGGAGTACGGTAAACTCATCCTTGTGCTTTTCGATCCACGGCATTAGAAAGCATCGCTCCTGCGAAACGCAACTCGCCCTTTTTTCACATGATATCTTGCGAACCATGGATGAAGGGTATCAGACGGATGCCATATTCCTTGACTTCCGGAAAGCGTTTGACTCGGTGCCCCACTGCAGACTTCTAACTAAGGTACTTGCATATGGGATTGGTTTCCAAGTATGTGAGTGGCTCGAAGACTTCTTAAGTAATAGAACCCAGTACGTTGTCCTCGATGGTGAGTGTTCATCAGAGGTGAGGGTATCATCTGGAGTGCCCCAGGGAAGTGTGGTAGGTCCGCTGTTGTTTTATATCTACATAAATGATCTTTTGGATAGGGTTGATAACAATGTGCGGCTGTTTGCTGATGATGCTGTGGTGTACGGGAAGGTGTCGTCATTGAGTGACTGTAGGAGGATACAAGATGACTTGGTCAGGATTTGTGATTGGTGTAAAGAATGGCAGCTAACTCTAAATATAGATAAATGTAAATTAATGCAGATGAATAGGAAAAAGAATCCTGTAATGTTTGAATGCTCCATTAGTAGTGCAGCGCTTGACACAGTCACGTCGATTAAATATTTGGGCGTAACATTGCAGAGTGTTATGAAGTGGGACAAGCTTGTAATGGCAGTTGTGGGGAAGGCGGATAGTCGTCTTCGGTTCATTGGTAGAATTTTGGGAAGATGTGGTTCATCTGTAAAGGAGACCGCTTATAAAACACTAATACGACCTATTCTTGAGTACTGCTCGAGCGTTTGGGATCCCTATCAGGTTGGATTGAGGGAGGGCAAAGAAGCAATTCAGAGGCGGGCTGCTAGATTTGTTACTGGTAGGTTTGATCATCACGCGAGTGTTACGGAAATGCTTCAGGAACTCGGGTGGAAGTCTCTGGAAGAAAGGAGGCGTTCTTTTCGTGAATCGCTACTGAGGAAATTTTGAGAACCAGCAATTGAGGCTGACTGCAGTACAATTTTACTGCCGCCAACTTACATTTCGCGGAAAGACCACAAAGATAAGATAAGAGAGATTAGGGGTCGTACAGAGGCATATAGACAGTCATTTTTCCCTCGTTCTGTTTGGGAGTGGAACAGGAAGATAAGATGCTAGTTGTGGTACGAGGTACCCTGCGCCAAGCACCGTATGGTAGATTGCGGAGTATGTATGTAGATGTAGATGTAGCCGTATGTACACTGCGAGCTGTGTGCCATGTTGCGTTGTCCTGATGGTGGACGCCATAGCGCCGAGGACAGGGGTGGACATGGTCCGCTCGGATAGATGCATACTTGTGTTGATCCACTGTGGCTTCTAGAATGACGGGATCACCCTGGGGTGCCAAGGAAATATTCTCCACATCGTAACGCTCCCTCCCGTGATGCAGGGAGTTTGTTTTTGGCCGGTTCACACCGTACACAACAACATCCATCTGTCCCATGGAGCTTGAAGAGTGATTAATCAGAAAAGGTCATGTGTCGCCATTCAACGGACGTCCAGTTTCGATACTGGCGTGTAGATTCCAGCCGGCCAACTGCAGTCACCGTGGGTATACATTACTGGCCATTAAAATTGCTACACCAAGAAGATATGCAGATGATAAACGGGTATTCATTGGACAAATATATTATACTAGAACTGACACATATTTACATTTTGACGCAATTTCGGTGCATAGATCCTGAGAAATCAGTACCCAGCACAACCACCTCTGGCCGTAATAACGGCCTTGATACGCCTGTGCATTGAGTCGGACAGAGCTTGGATGGCTGCCCATGCAGCTTCAACACGATACCACAGTTCATCAAGAGTAGTGACTCGTGCATTGTGACGAGCCAGTTGCTCGGCCACCATTGACCAGACGTTTTCAATTGGTGAGAGATCTGGAGAATGTGCTGGACAGGGCGGCAGTCGAACATTTTCTGTATCCAGAAAGGACCGTACAGGACCTGCAACATGCAGTGGTGCAATATCTTGCTGAAAAGTAGGGTTTCCCAGGGATCAAATGAAGGGTAGAGCCAGGGGTCGTAACACATCTGAAAGGTAACGTCCACTGTTCAAAGTGCCGTCAATGCGAACAAGAGGTGACCGAGATGTGTAGCCAATGGCAGCCGATACCATCACGCCGGCTGAGACGCCAGTATGACGATGACGAATACACGCTTCCAATGTGCGTTTACCGCGATGTCGGCAAACACAGATGCGACCATCACGATGCTGTAAATGGAACCTGGATTGATCCGAAAAAATGACGTTTTGCCACTCGTGCACCCAGGTTCGTCGTCGAGCACACCATTGCAGGCCCTCCTGTCTGTGATGCAGCGTCAAGGGTAACCACAACCATGGTCTCCGAGTTGATAGTCCGTGCTGCTGCAAACGTCGTCTAAATGTTCGTGCAGATGGTTATTGTCTTGCAAACGTCCCCATCTGTTGACTCAGGGATCGAGACGTGGCTGCACGATCCGTTACAGCCATGCGGATAAGATGTCTGTCATCTCGACTGAGAGTGGTACGAGGCCGTTTGGATCCAGCACGGCGTTCCGTATTACCCTCCTGAACCCACCGATTCCATATTCTGCTAACAGTCATTGGATCTCGACCAACGCGAGCAGCAATGTCGCGATACGATAAACCGCAATCGCGATAGGCTACCATCCGACTTTTATCAAAGTCGGAAA